>NC_090803.1:9260000-9435000 GCF_036512215.1 Solanum lycopersicum | reverse complement strand
AAGAATGTGAGTAGATTCTTGTGTACATATATTGGGTTATTGAATCTAAGGAATATTTTGAGAGGGAAATAGATTTGTGTTGGGTTATTGAATGAGTGAACTCCATGAATTAGTTTAGGGGTCTATTAACTATCTATAGATCGTTTTAACTAGGTAATTTTTTCGCGCTTCGCGCGGTCATAAATAATAATTTTATTGAAGTTGTAAGTAATTTTTTTATAATTAATATTCATACATTAAAAATAATGAAAAAATATGTTCTTAAAAATTATTAGCAAAAGTCTAACATGAATTTGATTATTTGTCATTATCACATAACTAGAGAACCTCTAATTAATGAATTATTCACGAAATAAAATATCATTGGTTCTTTAATAAATTCTAAAAGGAAAATAAAGAAGAAAATGAGAATATAGATACAAAGGCATTTCGTAATAAAAAGAAACATTTAAGTCATATAGATTATACAATTATGATATATGTCTTAAGAGAAAATTCAAAAATTTGTTAACATATTCAAAATAGAAATTAAGCTTGAACATGAAAATAATTATAAATTTTGAACTTGTATAATGAATTTTTTCAATTGAGAAGTGAGAAATTTCATATATATGTGAAAATAGATTAATATGTAAGATTATATATTGTACTATTAAGATATAGAATTTAATATAGAATATCAAAACCTAAATTTCTAGAACTAAGTACAATAATTATTTTCTACACAATGAAAATGTGTACTATATGTGTATATGTTCACTATAAATAGAGAAAATAGCTTTGGAGAAACATAAACAACAATGTTTAAAAAATACACTTAAAATAATTAATATCATAAGCACAAATTAATGAGTTTTAAAAAAACCAGAATATGTAAAAATAGAAGGAAATTGAAAGGAAAAATTTGAGTCCACTAAATGCACAATGTTCCCTTAATAAAACTATTACCATCTAATACAGGAGGTTTAAAGAATTACATCCTCTTTGGATGTAACGATTTGATTCACCAACTTATTGATACTAAACAGTGGTGTTTGTAAGTCACTCAATAGGACAAAAGTAGACAAATACTTAATTTTGTGGAAGTGGAAGAAGAAAATCAGAATTTTCTTATTTTAAAATGAAAGAAAATCCTTCTCTTTATAGACAAACGAGTAGTGTGAACAAATGTTTATTGTGTCTTATCAGAAAGATTACAAATATTTGAAAAATTTGCAACCCATTGAATAGTTCAGAATCATTCATATAAGTCATAACTTTTCATAAAGTGGCAACTCTTCATTAAAGTCGCAACTCTTCATTAAAGTTACAACTTTTCATGAAAGTCACAAATTTTGATAAAAGTAATAACTTTTCATGAAATTCGCAAGTTTTCATAAAAGTAACGTCTTTTTATAAAATAGAAAGGCTAGTTTTGGTAACAAATAAATTTAAAAGGAAATTCTTGCTTGTGGTGGCCCCACGTAGACGGATTTAGGGTTCTCTTTTATATAAATATTTTATTAGTATTAACCGACCCTAATTTGTTAATTAATTAACCTTAATATCCTTCCTTAACTCTAACTAAAACAAATTAAATACCCCACATGTGTGACCCACGACTCCCCACCCACGGGCCGTTGGTGGGCTCACAATCCGTGCTGTACAAACGTGGTTAGGCTCTTAATCTTAGAGGTTGCAGGGGAGGCCAAGCCACGACCCAAGGCCCCCACCTACGGGGCGTGGGTCCACCCATAGACCGTGGGTTCCCTATCCATAGGTCAAGGCTGCAATTTGCTAGCTTTTGGAAGCCCCCCCCCCCCTCGGATCTCCTCAAGGACCCTCGAGGGGTGGGGGTCCTTGGGGGGTCATGCCTTGACTTTTTATTCAAAAACATTAGTACTAAGTAACAGAGGTTATTTTACGACTCTACTCATTACATTTGACTCAATTAAGGTCACTATAGGCTCTCGTTTAGTCTTTAGTTTTAGGGGGCGTAACAAATGCTATAATTTTTTTCCAAAACAATGACTTGAGAAGTAAACTATAATTAATATTATTATCACAAAAGAAAAATCAGCTTATAATGGTTCATTAAGAAATTTATATTTGAAAAAGATTAAAATATCATCATCATTTAAGGAAACACACTTCACAAATCATAAGAATAAATTGAAGAAAAAACTAAAAAGAGAGGCCAATTTTTTTTTTTGAAAAATGTGGCCTTTGTTTGTAGTGTTGCTAAAGATTCAAAAGAAAATTTTGGAGATGGATATTTCAAATTTTAGTACGATTCCCAAATAAAATTTAAGTAATTTATCATTATAGTTGCAGTAATTTCTACATAATTTAGGGAAATGATGCATAAGTTGGTTCACAAGTACTTTACGTAATCTAGGGAGCGTGCATGGGTTCACAAACACTTTATATGTTCTCAATGCTCATCAAGTTTTGTACCAGAGCTCAATCTATCAAAACCAAACATTTAAAAACCATTCCATACTTGACACAATCCATCATGACTACCATCTAATAAATAAAATGCAGAATCCTATCAAACTCAGAAGCAATATCTTGCCCACAGGAATCCAGCATAGGCGGATGGTGTGCATATGTATATTGTGCCTGCATTGGATATAACGTGAAAGATATGATGAGTAACATACGACTAAATTAAGACAGATCATTAACTTTGCACACAAAATCTTAGAACGAAACTGAGAAGACCAAAAACATCACAATCATGTAATTAAACAAGTGGGATCTGGGGAGGGTAGGATGTACTCAATCCTTATAGTAGATCCGTTGTTTCTGATAGACCTCTGACACAAAAAAACAATGTAACAAACGCAGCAAAGTAAGAAACAAAAAAACAAAGTAGCCATGTACAAAACAAGTGTAGCAACACATATTAATACATATAGGTGTTATAAATGAAAATAGTGAGGTGGAGGCCAATGTGGCCGAACCAATTGTGCCAGATAGGCAGATCACACGAGTTAAGAGAAGTCCAAAAACATTAACTAATTTCGAATTAATGGTTGGGGAAAAAATGTGAAGGAATCTTATAGTAGTAACATAATGTAGGGATTTATTGTTATGGAAATTTTTGGAGTCTCTCATCCCCAATTTTGAGAAATCTGAGCTTTTCATCCCCCTTCTTCTCTATCTTATATTTCAGTCTTTTATCATTTTTTTGATTTGTTGATTCTCTAATATACGTTTTGATTGAGTCCTATTTTCAAGTAATATAAGCAGTAGTTGGAAAAAGAAACTACAAGCTACCTAAATCATACTACTAGAAGTACGACAACACTCGTCTCCCTACTAACCTTCTCTAATCTTTTATCTCCATACCTTCCTTTTTAAACACATGAGACCTTAGAATAAAGTAGAAGTAGCATGAGATATCAGTCATAACTTATGAGATTTATACTAGGAAAATAATCACAAGTTCCAAGTAATCAAGCTCCCCCTAAAGAAAGAAAAAACTCTACTCGAAATGTAGATGCATGTTAACACAAGAGGAAAACAACTTCAACAAGGTGAAAACAATTGAATTATACAAACAAGTTCGGACTGCCTACCTGACTTGTATGGATGGGATCTTGAGGAAGTTACCCCTTCAATGCAGAAGAAGTAGGCATGTGTAGATTTTTGCCTATTAGAAAGAAACTTATGTGCTTCTCAACCGAACGCAGTTTCTCCTTGTGACAAAGATTAATATCATCTTTGTTAAGCTGCAGGAAAATCATAACGCGTTCCAGAGTAATCTTGAACATCTTGAGTTCTTCAGTTCTCTCATTTGGAAGACTCTGACAAAGAGAGTCCTGCATAAAATCAAGAAAAAAAAAGGGACAAATAACATAGTTGAAAAAATTACATAATGAGAAAAATAACATAGTGCAGAAGGTTCACACAATTCAGCAGAATGTTGACTCAAGTGCTTTTAGATTCAGATAAATCAAGCGCTTTCCCAAAAAATTAGGGAATCCTTAATTCTTTACTTTTTCTCATGATGACAATCAACAGGAAAGGAACCAAAGAAGAAATAACGCTAATATAGTGTCTTGAGCTTTCTGCATCAGTTCCCAGTTTGAGGAGTTTCCAATAAGGAAATAAGTAATACACCGCAATATGAATTACACCTTGGGGCATGCAATATGCAAATGATGGTGTGTCATTTTACGGAACTTGCAAGAGAGCCAACCAAAATTTGAAACAATGATGAAACACTTAAAGGGATGTTATTGACATACCTGCTGCACTTTAGAAGTAATTTTCTCGTATAAATCATTGATATCTGATAAATACATCTCCTTCATAGACTTAATCTGCAAAAATAATTCAATAAGTCAATTGCATAAATGTCAAGAATGCATTCCCATATGGTTAGTTGATAATTAGATCAATTGTACGATACAATTGAGAACAATACTAGAAAATCGTCACAAAAGAACCTTCTAGATAAAAAGGTTAAAAGTGAAGTAGAACTAAGTTACTGAACTTTGCTTTCTTTAGCCTCTTGGTGCTAAAATCAAGAATGAAATTTCCGCAATGTGATCATAGACCAGCACAACCAGGAGGATTAGAATATACTTTTTTAAAGTTAGGTTGTGAGATATAACACAATTTAATGGCAATCATTTATTTTTTTAACTTTACACCTTTATCATCAATGAGGTAAAACGAGGATAAACAATAAAATAATAACATTGTAGTTGGCTTCACAAGTGAATAACAATGGGATGGAGAATACAGAGAATGTTAGTGTTATATGTTTATTCTTGGAGAAATTGAAGTATTCCAACTTATTACTAGCTAAGTTAGGGATGTAAGTAGATAAGACTGAGTTTTGAAGACAGAAAAAAATATATTGATACAGATGAACGAATGTATTTTCACAAAAGACATCTTATAGCAATATATTCATGTATATACTTCTTGCACAAATAGGTTTATCCCTCAAATTCGCAATTAAAGATTTTGGTGACATGCCATGAAGAACTTTGACCCGAACTTACAGACATATGATCTTAGCACTCAACAAATAATTTTCTCTAATCAGTTAATTTATCAAAATATACTTCATTTCTAAATTATTTTAGGGCATGTGAAATAAATTCGTTGTCGATAAAAATATGGGACCAAGACGGGCTTATACAGAGCACCAGCACAGTGAGTATTCATGTTCGTTTCTAAGAAGTTACTTGTTAACATGCTTAGATTTCTATTACCTCTAAGAAATGGAATACATAAAGCATCTTGCATGGAGGGGTATGGCCATGAATTTAGTTGTTCATTTGGTATGGTAAACCTCTTCTATTACTCTATAATCAAAGGAAATATTTTGAAACATTCAGCTATTTCTTATATTGTTATAACCAGCCATTTTATCTAAATCCACATATCAAATTTCCACAGTTTTCAAAATCTTGTACAAATAAAGAGTACCATTGCAAATCATACCTTTTGGTAAAGCTCTTCCTGCCAATCAGCTCTGTTTGCGTTTTCCGTCTGTACTGTAGAATGTACATATGATATAAATAGAATGCAAATGGAGATATAAGTAAGAAAAAAGTGATGACAATGTTACATATTTCAAGCATACTACCTCCCACCAGCAATAAGTACTATGTAACTCTGTCCACTAAGGCAATGAAAGATGGAAAAAGTCATTACATGGTTTTTCTTCTTTGCTGGGATTCGCACATTAGATCTCATGATTTTCAACCACTTCATTGACCACTACGCCACAATCTTCCATCCAGATGTACATGTCTAAGAAAATTAAGCTTCCACTTTTATGGAAATTTTGAAATATTTTAATACTTCTATGTTTGAATCTGTACTATTATAAAAGTACGAACCACCATCACAAAATTTGATTGCCCTTCATAAATGCACCTTTGTTGGATGGTATTGTTATTACAATCAATTTTTTGCTTTTTTTTTGAGCCAACAGTCTATGTTTAAGCAAGATGTGCCTCTATTACACTGAGATCTAGAAAGAGACTTCACTGGTAGGACTACACCTAAGATGTACAAGGTATCTGGGACAACTAATTGAGATTACTTAGTATAGCTTAATTCTAAGCTGAACCACCGAAGGAGAGTAACTACTTGGCAAATAACCGACCAATATTAAATCTCAATTAATGAAGCTGAAGAGTCAGGATCTCGCCATATTATCTGAACGTTGATATAAACTGCAATACAGAAGGAGAGAGAATGCAACAATAACCTTTGGTAATTCAATTCCTTCCTTATTTTTCTCTCTCTTCTTCTCTAATTTTGATCTTCTCCTACGCATATCGGACATGGATATCCACTCCTTCAAGCTATCTTAGATTTAATTAGTATTCAATTTTGTTGTATTAGATATCCATTTTTCAATTTATATAAGTCATAGAAAATGGTCTCCAAAAAACTAAGTGGATTTACTTTTGAAAATTGCAACTTATAGTTTGATCCTAATTGGGATCCTGAAAGGATAACTTGTCCATAACAAAATCCACACATTCTACCTCCAGGTTCGCATAAGCTAAACCCTGCTCCAGTGTGATATCCCACAAACCACACATGAAAATTTCAAATCCTACATTCCCAATGGAAGATCCTAATTGTGATCCTTAAAGGATAACTTTTCCTTACCAAAACCCACCCATTCTACCTCAGGGTTCCCATAAACTAAACCCTTCTCCAGTGTCATATCCCATAAACCACACCTGAAAATTTCAAATCCTACATTCCCAATGGAAGATCCACTACAATTTTCTACGAATATCTAGTAATACAAATAGTGTAAAATCAAAGGTAAAAGAAAATAAAAAAAGACAAGTACAGGTAATGATCAGAATAAAAAGAAGAAATCTCACTACCTGGAGCGTTAATATCAATGTTCATCTCCATTTTGATCAATCTTTTTACACTCTAACTGGAACCCTAGAATATATACAGAGATAATTTTTTGTATAGTTTCTCAAACAGTATCTCAGTCATATATATATATATATATATATATATATATATATATATATATATAATATTAGTTACTTTTCTTTTTAATCAGTCCAAAAAATTAAAAAAATATATTAATATTAAGTAATCATTCAATTTTAAAATGTCCCTATATTCTTAACTAGATTCTTGACACGTGTTTGCACTTGATTATCAATTCAAAAAATTTAAGCGAATATTTGAATAATAAGCTTTGCACAAAATAATATTAAAGATTATTTTGTGAATTTTCAATGTGGATCGTCATGTATATCTCTTATTCGCATATACCAATATAGATGTTTAATGATCAATTTTATTAATGAAATGAAATAATATACATATTTATTTCAATTTTTTTGATGAGGTTAAATCATGTAAGTATTCTTATCTCACTAATACTACCCACGGCTAAAATAACTCATTTTCAAGGTCAAACGAGTTTCAAAGCAGGTAAACACCCCATTTTAACGATTTTTGTGTGCTATAGTCCACCATCTTTTTTCATCATCCAGAATTCCAAAATAATTTTTGCTAAAAGTTTACACGGACATCCGTCAAGACCTTATCTATATAGCCGGTAGGTCATCAAGGCCAAAACAATCCATTTTCAAGGTCAAATGAGTCATAGAGAAGGTAAACCCCCTATTTCACAGAATTTTATATGTTATAGTCCACAATCTTTTTTGGTCATCCGATATTTCGATTTTATTTTTGCCAAAAATCTATACAGACGTCCGTTAAACCTTATCTATGGATTCGGTTGGTCACCACGGTAAAAACAACCCAATTTCAAGGTCAAACTAGTCATAGAGCAGGTAAATCCCCCATTTTGTCGATTTTCGTGTGCGATACTCCACCATCTTTTTTCGTCATCTGGAATTGCAAGTTTATTTTTGCCAAAAATTTACAGGGATGTCCGTTAAAACCTTATCTATGGAGCTAGTTGGTCACCACGGACAAAACAACCAATTTACCAGGTCAAACGAGCCTAGAGTAGGTAAACCCCCCTATTTTGCCAATTTTTGTTTGCTATAGTCCACCATCTTTTTTATCATCCAGAATTCGAATATTATTTTTGCCAAAAATTTAGGCAGACATCCGTTAAGACCTTATTTATGGAGACTGTCCAAAAGGGCCCATTTTCAATGTCAAACTCTTGAGAAGTTCAATAATTTTGAAAAAATATAGTAAGAAAATTAATTAATTTGGACTACAATAAAAAGTAATATAAACTTTGCTTCGTCAAAAATTGTGAAATATTAAGAAATGGTAAATAAGTAATAAAGGCATAATACATAAACTTGACTCTTAACTTGGATTCGGCGGACAATTATGTCCTCGAACTTTGAGTATGGACAAGTAGACATTTAAACTTGTATAAAACTTAACAAGTAGACACATGTCTTACATGACAAAATACATGTAGGACGCCATGTCGACACAAAATTTTCATGTAGGGTGACATGTAAGATGTATCTATTTGTTCAATTTTATACAAGTGTCCATTGTGCACATCCAAAGTTAAAAAAGTTATAGTTGTCAGCTGACGTCAAATTAAGGGTCTTGAAATGTATATATAGTAATAACTATTTTGAAGCAAACTTCCTTACCATCTAAATGACATAAATAACATTGATAAATAAAGTAATTATTTTATCTAGGGCATCAAAAAAGAATCTGTGATAATTCTGTAACTTTGAGAAGTCTAAAAGTTTTGGAAAAAGATATTCAGAACTATATATCTATAACACAAGAGAAATTGTTAACAAAAACAAAAAAACTAATACAAGCTTCAACTGTCATTATTACAAGTCATATATACATATCTTTGACGAAAGTACTTAAATATTAAGAAATAGTAAATCTGTACAACAAAAGGAAAATGATTGTATGGTAATAACTATTTTGAAGCAAACTTTCCGACAGTCTAAATCATATAAGTAGAGTTGATATATAAAATCATTATTTTGTCTTGAGCATAAAAAAAAACTGTGACAATTCTCTAACTTTTGAGAAGTTAAATAATTTTTCGAGAAGATATTCAGAAACACATATTTACATCACGAGAGAAATTGATAACATAAACAAATGATTTTAGACTACATCATGTTAACCTCACATATTGGAACATTACATACTAATGTATATACTAAGGAAAGAAACAATTATAATATCATCATAATTATTTCCTCAAGTACTTGAGGTTAAGGGACATATCCTCTTAGAATAGAACAATTTACTTAAGTCATCAGAATAGTGGTAATTTATATTCCGCTTAACATCAAAATCCTCAACGATAATAATCACACGATATTGTTGAAATGCACGAAGAAAAGTATAAGATTAAAAAGATTGTGGTTGAAAATGAGAGGAAACCCCTCTATTTATAGTCAACAAAGGATAGTATGAACAAGTGTTTTTTGCGTCTTATATGAAAAATCATGACCTTTCCAAGAAGTCACAACCCTTTCGAAAAATCACAACTTATTGAAAAAGTCACAACTCTTTGGAAAACCACATCTCTTTGAAAAAGTAACAACTCATCGTAAATTCACAACCCTTTGAGAAAAGTCACAACTTATAAGAAAAACCACAACTCATCGAAAAAGTCACAATCTAAGTTGGGGATATTATAGTAATTTAACATTCAAGTTAGGAGTTCATGCTTTTAAGGTAATATAGATATATAGATGAAATGAGTTATAACAACAAAAATTCTGATCTTCTTCTTCTACATGCGCAAAATTTAATATACTCGTGTACTTTGTTCATGTTTAGTTACTTACTAACACCATTGTTTTTGCATCAGTAAGTTTGTGAATAAAATCGTTCCATCCTGAGAAGATGTATTTTAAACCTCTTGTATTGGAGGCGAATAGTTTTATCTTAAAGGGGTACATTGTGCATTAAGTGGACTCCATTTTTTTCTTTCTATATTATTCTATTTTTACATATCTTGGTATGTATTTTTACACTAATTATTTTATGTTTATGATATTAATTGTTGTTTTTGAGTACATATTTAAACTCTATTGTTTATGTTTTTTTTCAAAGTTATTATCTCCGGTTAGATTTAATATATACACATATCGTACGTATATTCATTGTGCAGAAAATTATTATTGTACTCAGTTTCAAGAATTCATGGTGTGATATTCTATATTTAATTCTTATTTAAAAGTACTATATATAACCTTACATACTATCTATTTTTACATAGACATGAAATTTCTCACTTGCCAATTGAAGAAATTCATTATGCAAGTTCAAAATTTTAATTGCTTTCATGTTCGAGCGTGATTTCCTTTTTAAATATGTTAACATTTTTTAATTTTCTCCTAAGACATATATCACAATTGTATAATTTATGCAACTTAATGTTTCTTTTTATTAGGAAATGTTGGTGTATATATATTCTTATTTTCTTCTTTATTTTCCTTTTAATGTTGATTAAAGAACCAATGATTTATTATTTAGTGATTGATTCATTCAGTAGAGGTTCTTGAGTTATGCGGTAACAACAAATAATTAAATTCATGCTGGAACATTGCTAATATCTTTTTAAGAATCTGTGTTTCATTACTTGTAATGTATCGATATTAGAAAAAGATGTATTTATATAACCTTACATATTATCTAATTTTACATAGATATAAATTTTCTCACTTATCAATTGAAGAAATTCATTATGCAAGTTCAAAAGTTTTAATTGCTTTCATGTTCAAGCATGATTTCCTTTTTAAATATGCTAACATTTTTGAATTTTCTCCTAAGACATATATCACTATGCAACTTAAGTGTTTCTTTTTATTAGAAAATGCCTTTGTATATATATTTTTATTTACTTCTTTATTTCCTTTAATGTTGATTAAAGAATCAATGATTTATTATTTTATGATTAGTTCATTTAGTAGAGGTTCTTGAGTTATGCGATAACGACAAATAATTAAATTCATTTTGAAACGTTGCTAATATTTTTTAAGAACCTAATTTTCCATTATTTTTAATGTATGGATATTAGAAAAAAAATTATTTTCAAGTTCAATGCAATTATTATTTATGACTGCGCGAAGCGCAGGCAAATTACCTAGTTAAGTAATAATTTAAATTTAAAATGTCCCTTTTATACTAAATTAGATTTTTTACACGTGATTATCAATTCAAAAAATTAAGTGAAGGTTTGAATAATAAGTTTTGCACAAAACAATATTACAGATTCTTTTGTGAATGTGGATGGTCATGTATATTTCTTATTCGCACAAACCTATAAAAATGATAAATGAACAATTTTATTAGTTAAATGAAATAATATACATATTTATTTTAATTTGATGAGGTTGAATCATATAAGTAGTCTTATCTCACTAATATTACCTTATAAACGATATTTGTTGTATGTTTTTCTTGTCATCTCATCAGATGTATTTGCACATGTATTCAACTGAATCTATTTTGATGTCATGAACATGTGGAGATGTCATTTGACTCATCTATACTCATATATTTTTAGATTTTCGTGAGTTTTTTCTTAAAAAAGGAAATCACAAAATTTTAAAATAATATGTTATGAAGTTAGGAATCTTCTTAATTAGATAATACATCTGTGACATATATAAATGCTGAAATATGAACTTTTTTTCTTCGACAAAAATATAGTAAATTAGTAAAACAAAAGGGCAATTTCTATAGAGTAATAGCTATTTTAATCAAACTTCCTTACAATCTAAGTCACATAATTAACACTAATAAATAAAATCATTCCTTTGTCTTGAGTATCAAAAAAATATGTGATAATTCTCTAACTCTTGAGAAGTTCAATAATTTTGAAAAAATATATTAAGAAAATTAATTAATTTGGACTACAATAAAAAGTCATATAAACTTTGCTTCGTCAAAAATTGTGAAATATTAAGAAATGGTAAATAAGTAAAATAAAGGCATAATACATAAACTTGACTCTTAACTTGGATTTGGCGGACAATTATGTCCTCGAACTTTGAGTATGGACAAGTAAACATTTAAACTTGTATAAAACTTAATAAGTAGACACATGTCTTACATGACATAATACGTGTAGGACGCCATTTCGGACACAAAATTTCCATGTAGGATGTATCTATTTGTTCAATTTTATACAAGTGTCCATTGTGCACATCCAAAGTTAAAAAAGTTATAGTTGTCAGCTGACGTCAAGTTAAGGGTCTTGCAATGTATATATAGTAATAACTATTTTGAAGCAAACTTCCTTACAATCTAAATGACATAAGTAACATTGATAAATAAAGTAATTATTTTATCTAGGGCATCAAAAAAGAATTTGTGATAATTCTGTAACTTGGAGAAGTCTAAAAGTTTTGAAAAATTTTTTTCAGAACTATATATCTATAACACAAGAGAAATTGTTAACAAAAACAAAAAACTAATACAAGCTTCAACTGTCATTATTACAAGTCATATATACATTTCTTTGACGAAAGTACTTAAATATTAAGAAATAGTAAATCAGTAAAAAAACAAAAGAAAAATGAATGTATGGTAATAACTATTTTGAAGCAAACTTTCTGACAGTCTAAATCATATAAGAAGATTTGATAAATAAAATCATTATTTTGTCTTGAGCATAAAAAAAAAGTGACAATTCTCTAACTTTTGAGAAGTTAAATAATTTTTCGAGAAGATATTCAGAAACACATATTTACATCACGAGAGAAATTGATAACATAAACAAATGATTTTAGACTGCATCATGTTAACCTCACATATTGGAACATTACATACTAATGTATATACTAAGGAAAGAAACAATTATAATATCATCATAATTATTTCCTCAAGTACTCGAGGTTAAGGGACATATCCTCTTAGAATAGAACAATTTACTTAAGTCATCAGAATAGTGGTAATTTATATTCCTCTTAACATCAAAATCCTCAACGATAATAATCACACGATATTGTTGAAATGCACGAAGATAAGTATAAGATTAAAAAGATTGTGGTTTAAAATGAGAGGAAACCCCTCTATTTATAGTTAATAATGGATAGTATGAACAAGTGTTTTTTGTGTCTTATCTGAAAAATCATGACCTTTCCAAGAAGTCACAACCCTTTCGAAAAATCACAACTTATTGAAAAAGTCACAACTCTTTGGTAAAACCACATCTCTTTGGAAAAGTAACAACTCATCGAAAATTCACAACCCATTGAGAAAAGTCACAACTTATCAGAAAAACCACAACTCATCGAAAAAGTCACAATCTAAGTTGGGGATATTATAGTAATTTAACATTCAAGTTAGGAGTTCATGCTTTTAAGGTAATATAGATATATAGATGAAATGAGTTATAACAACAAAAATATCTATCATTTATTTTAGACATATTATTCAAAAACAAAAAAATTCTCAAACTGTGTAACAAATCAAACTAACTCATATGAAATAGGACAGAGAGAGTAGTAATATTTTCTATCAACTTTGGTTTTTGTAAAATTTAGGTCACTCAAGCAATGATAATAATCTTCAAAAAAAATTTTTATTTTATTTATACTAGTTAATTTACGCGCGCTTCGCGTAGGCATTAAAAATCTTTCAATGCTTTTAAACAACCTTTCCAATTATCGACTGTAATAAGAAAAAAAGAAATAAATCTTCGTATGTCTTAAGAACATTTCAACAGAAATTAAATGATTTGACATTATCATATATTACAAGAATTCTAAATATATAATGAATGATTAAAGTTATCTTGATATATAATTTTTTTTAATCTTATACATAATTTATCATAATATATGTTTGATATAATTGGTTTGTTAGAATTGAATGATGTTTTTAAAGAATATATAATCTGATTATTTTATGGTCAGAATAACTCCTTGTGAAAAAAAATAATTTAAATTTTTTTGATAATCAATATTAGTTATAAATAAGTTAAAACAGTTAAAAATGTACAGCACAAGAACATGAATAATTTTTTTTCTTCTAAAAATCTACTTGTGTGAGGTCAAACATTCACAAATTTTTTTTATTGTTACTTTGTTAGTCTAACAAAATTTATAGAATGAGAGAAATAAATTTTATACAACATCAAAATAATAATGTTGACCCTTTTAGAAAATCATTCTTCGTTAAACTGCCGCTTTGAAGGCCCTTACAGATACTTCATCAATGCAACTTTACGATTTTTTTAGAAATATGTATGTATAACTATTGTATTATGAAAGTACACATAGATCTAAGTGTTGGATTCTACACTCATGTAAAAAATATTCTTGAACATTAAAAAATTAAAAATGTGTCTAACCTAGATATCGTAAATGGTCAACAATGACCTGACACATAAAGGACAACAAATCGATATTAATAGACACATTTTTTTGTAGCTTAAGATATTACTCTTTTTTAGAGCATATTTTGTTTCATATTCTTCAAATTAAGCTTGCCGAAAATAGTCATAACTCACACAAAAAATATTTAGAAGAGTTGAATGAGAAGGGAAAAAAGAAAAACATTAAAGAACGAAAGTTTTGTCCAATTGAGATCACATTGAAAAATAATCAATATAACTTTAAGGAGACAACAAAACAACGATAAAAAAACATATAGTAAAGGGAGTAAACTATTAGATATACAGTCATGATGAGAAATTATTCTAACTATAAAAGTTCTCATGTTTTTAAATTGCATACCTCAAAATATTGGCTATTACTTCAATCAACTTTCAATCATTAAACTACTCATATTATTCAGTGATAAAAAAATAGATAACTAAATAAAAACAAAAAGATGAGCATGCAAATTAGATAACTCTCAGAGGATTTTCTAAAGAACATACACATCCAAAAGGTAGCGGCTGCGAGTTTCCCTTGTCATAAAAAAAAAAATTAGAAATTTGTAAGGGCTTTTTTATTGTACCTTTAACAATTCCAGGAAAAAAACTTGCTTGAATACTCAATTATCTTTTGTTATTCGATCTGTACTAAAAAAATACTTATAAAAATAATTTTGCGGAAACATAAATAACAAAATTTAAAACATGTTTAGAAAAATAAAAATTAATAATATAAGCATAAATTAATATTTGTACAAAACATAAAGGATTTGTAACAATAGAATGAAACAAAATGGAAAAAATCAAGTCCACTGAATTTACAATATCCTCTTAAGGAAATTATTCTCTTCTTGTACCCCAGATTTAAAGGAATAGATCCTCTCAGGGAAGAAAATTATATTCACCAGTGTATTGATATAAAAACAATGGTGTCAGTGAGTCATTCAATAGGAGTAAAGTACACAATTACTTAATTGTCCAGATGAAGAAGAAGAAGTTTAAAATTTTCGTTGTTTTAAAATGAGAGGAAATTCCTCTATGAACAAATGTTTATTGTGTCTTATCAGAAAGGTAACAACTCTTTGTAAAAGTTACAACCTTTCGAAAAGGTGATAGCCTTTTATAAAAATCGTAACTTTTCATAAAAGTCTCAACTTCTCATATAAGTGACAATTTTTCATAAAAGTGACAATTTTTCATGAATGGGGAAAGTTAATTTTGAAAATAAGATGAATTAAAAGGGAATCTTGGCTTGTAGTGGCGCCACGTAGATGGGTCAAGGGTTTTAGAGCCTTGAATCTTCCAACCTGCATATAACATATCATGAATTTTATCTTAGATATCGCTGTAAGATGATTAACATGTAGAATTTTGTGTGCTTCTCTTATATTTCTTGCCTTTAAGGCTATCATGCCTTTAAAGTCTCTTACAGCCTGAAAGAGCTTCTATGTGGTTCGAAGAAAGATCAGACATTTCTCTGAAGAGTAGGGAGCTGTGTACCAAATTCAATCAATTGGAAAGCACAACACAATAGGTCCGGAAGCTTCTCAAGGGGCACAACTTGAATTAGCCGAAGTATTTCCAAATTAGGAGAACAACAATCAGCCGATCCATGACTGAATCAATCTTTACTTAGGTGCTTCATTTCATTTTTTACATGTGTTGGTTCTTTCAGATTATGAATTTATTTTCTCAAAAATCATCTTTTATAAAAATAACTTCTATCATAATATTAGTGATTAAAGAGCAAAAATTACTCAACAGAACTGCTTGCAGTGAGGCAAGTTTTATTTGTCATTAATGTTTGCTTGTCCAGTATTATTTTTTTTTATAAAAGTGGAAAACAACTCTTCCTCATTCCACAAAAACTTTGCAACTATTCTCTTATTAGTATTTGGCCTAGTATTTTCATGCAAAATCTCTTGCACTGCGTGTGTCGAGATAACTTCTTCACGGTCTTTGTGCCCAGACGATTCATCCATGAAGGAATTTCTGAGATCAGACAACGTTTGTAGCAGAAAGATGACGAACCATCATGTGTGCATGACAACTGACGTTTTCCCCCAATAATATCATCAACATTGAACAAATAAGCAAGATTCAGACAACCATATCATCTGCTCAGATTTGTTCAAATTATATTAGCCAATCGGCTAATCCGTCATGGCCAGAAAAAGGCATGTGATTTATCGAAAGTAAGTTGTTCTTAAAAATGACTACTTCTCTTTGGAGTCTGAAGAAGCGTTGTCTCCAAACTGAGTTATGACACATTGGCATTATAGTGCTTCCTCTAAATTGTTTCCAATTCCTAGCCCTCCAAGTTTTCTAATACATGCACCCCATGTTACTGCCAATATCTGCTTCTTGAAATCGTTGCACCTCTTTCTTTTTATAGTTAGTAATACTCCTCTCATCTCCCCTGCAATCAACGTGATCCCAGTCTATGTTTCTAAACCTTGTTTTACAGCTTTTATATATTTACACTGCCAGAACAAGTGTTTGTTTGTTTCCTGAGCCTGCTTATTACATAAGCAACAATACGTATTCCCTATAGGTATTTTCAGTCTTTGCATTCTTTCTTTTGTAAGAAGTCTATCATGCACAGCTAGCCAAACAATAAACCTATGTTTTGGTCTTTTCAGCACCCAATTAGTTTTATTCGTTTTAATAATTTTTTTGGGGTATAAACTGATTTGGTTCATTTTAGACAATTACAAAATTATTTTAGGGCTTTGAGAGAGGAGAAAAACCAATGTTTCGTAGCGCTCTTGAGATTTTGCCAAGGGTTAATCCCTATGAGGTATGTGAGATCACATAAAGCTGGACTCGTTCAGCCACACACCAATCCTTATTAAATCCAGCATATTCACATTTTGGAAATTTGAGTATATGAGTTCTTGATGGATTTTGTTGAAGTTCTGTTTGAATCTTGATTTTTGGGTTTTGGAGGAGTTCTTAAGATGATTTTTTTGATATTTAAGATTGTTTATTAGCAAATTATTGATGAATCTAAGTGTTTGGTGGAAGAAACCAATCGAATCTGGACGTGTTAGGGTCAAAAAATGAACAAAAAAAATCATAGGTTTTTTGGGCTCTGGGGTGTCACACCACTCAGTCGCCCCAACCCAAACTCTGTAGTCCAGTACAACGCTAGGGTCTCCAGGTCCTCTACCCTTTCCTACTTCTTTCTGTTTGAGTTCTCTTGAATCATGCCCATATTTTCTAGTTGTTTACACTCTAAGGTACGTTTAAACATCGAGAGAACATCTATGAAATGAGATCATAACCCTTGAATCAATGATTCAAATTCAAGGTAGAGTTATGAATTAAGTCAAAAGAGTTCTTTGAGTCTTTAAAAAGTCTTTTACAATCATTTAAACCTGGTGTTAAAGGACTTAACCATCGAGTTTGAGAAAGAGTACAGTCGAGTTCATTTCTTCTAATTGATGTATGGGGACTAAGTACTCTCAAAGAGCAAGTATTTTCACATTTAAGATGAGGAAACACTGATTTTCAAATGATTTTTCATGAGTATTTTGAGTTTCATCTCTTTTAAGAGATAAGATTTTTGAGTAATAACCACAAGCCACAAAGGTAGAGTTACGTTTTTAAACATATGAGTTGAGTACATTTTGGGAATAGTATTGAGCACCGATATGGGGACGAGTTCATAATGACTCAAGTCTTCATAAACCATGTACCCAACGTGGGTAGAAAGGGTCATACTTTTTAGATAATTCCTTAATACTTTCTATCATAGACTAGTGAATCCACTTAGTTGAGGCGTTCTATATCCAAACAAGTTATATGAAAGTTCTGGACTCGTGGGCGAGATACTGTATCATCACATAACTCATAGTTATGGTTGTCGGTCAGAGAATATCCCAAACAGTTTATTTTTGTATTCTTATATACAACTGAGATGTTATTGTATCTCCAATACTTTGAGATAGTATTTACTACTATATCTTTATTGTTGTTTATTTCTACATTGAGTTTAGTATCCATGAGTTGAGTAAAGATAAGGTAAGTGTTACTTTAATATTTCAGTTCAAGATTATGTCATGTTTAGTTTTCCCCTCGCATGCTCGTACATTCAATATAATGATTTCATTTGGCCTGCAACGTTTTATGATGCCATACAAGTAGCTAGGTTAAAAATCTAGCGCTTCGTTGATCCAATTGAGCTTCCGAGTCATTTTGGTGAGCCTTCTTGCTCTTCGAAGGATTCCTTTTAGTATTCATGGTTATTTCAGTTGTTACAATGATTGGGGGTCTTGTCCCGACATGCCTCATAGTTTTAGAGGCTTCATAGATGGATAGTTATTAGTTCTTTAGTGTTGCTCATTTTAGTTGTTTTGTTTTAAGACTTGTACTTTAAAAATATTTTAAGTTTATCTATTGAGACAATTGAGTTAAGATTGTCTTTAAATAGATTCTATGTATGGTATGGCTTCTGCTGAAAGTCTAGACAGACCAAGGATTTGGTTAGGGCCAGCAATGATTTGGGAGTGTCAATCCCGCCCATGGTATAGGCTCGGGGCGTGACAAAGTTATGAATGAACTTAATTTGTACAATGATTGTTGGAAGATGTAATACTATCCTCCGTAGTCAATCTTAATTCAATATAATTGATTATGGGTAACGTTTTTAACCATGGGATTGCTACCCTAGAAAAGCTATGAATATGTGAACTAGTGGTCTAACAAGTGGTAATAACCTCAATACACCAAAATACACAAAGATTTAACGTGGTTAAGTCAATTAACATACATCCACAAAGGAGATGTTCTCTATGAATATGTGAGTACAAAATATAGAGAGTAATAACCTCAAACAATTTACTCGGAATACAAGGAGGTACACAAATTCTCTCTCATAATCAAAACTCTCAAAATCCATTGAACTACATTGTGAATGCTAATTAAGCTAGAAGAACAAGCATATATTTATAGTGTCCTTAAGCCTTTCCTACAATACAAAGACTAGTCAAATATGGAGATATTTTGTTTTCCTTTTCCTAAAATGATAACCTATTTATGGTAAGAAAATCAGGGCAAATAAAATCCAACACATATATGAATTAACATATAATAGTGAATTTAGAACATAATTTTAAAAGTGCAAATTTTTAAAGAAAAGACTAATAATTGTTCTTAATATAATTTTTCCATTTTTATATTTTTTTTAGAGATGTCATCTATTATTGTATGTTTTTTGTATTTCATGATTTGTCTTCTATTTGGTAATTCTGCTGATGAATCTCCATGGATAGGGAAGATATGCTCTGAATGACGCACGAATTAGAGATTTGAAAATGTGAGAAGGAGAAAATCAAGTTTATTGTAGGAAATGTTTATGTCAAAATTGTATTATTTTTGTGAGATTTTCTCACTACCTTCTCTTTATTTGTGTTGACGTGAACATTTTATGATGACTATGTTTGAATTTGTAACAAATATTTAGCTTTAGTCCGATATTAAGAGAACATAAATCATACCATAATTACATCTCAAAGATTTATTTTATTTATTTTATTATCATAATTATTATTATTACTATGATTATTATTATTATTATTATTATTATTATTACTATTATTATTATTATTATTATTATTCTTCTTCTTCTTCTTCTTCTTCTTCTTCTTCTTATTATTATTATTATTATTATTTATTTTATTTTATTTTATTTCAGATATGGAAGCCTTAGTTGGTGTAAATGTTACCCACGTTTTTGCATGATTTCAATATTTTTTTGGTTATAGTTATATTTATCATTTTTGAGGTGGTTAACCATTTTCTATTTCTTTTTTACCATGTTGTTGTTAATAGCATTCGGTAGATATTTTATCCCACAATGTAGGATTCATATTTCTCTTATTAGAAGAGATTCTTTCTCTGTTTGTCGTATGTATTAAAAAAGATTATTATGAGAAATATTTAAAATGATTATTATGAGAAATATAAGGATAAGATTTATGGACATCCCACTTTTTTCATGATACAATAAGTACACTAGATGGGTTGATTTTTGAAGCCTGAAAAAATATGAGAAAAATATTAAAGTAGAATGTAAGAATTTAGAGAGATTACATGTCATGATCCAAAATAGACGTTGGGCATAACATAACAAATAGAACACCGGGTGTCCCTATTCAATCCACTTAGAATGCATCATACAAGATAATAGATGTAAAGAGTTCAAAAGATAGCATTTCATACAAAAGAGTTTGACAATAGTGGAAGTCTAACATAAGTCTCAAGGCAGTCTATTACATCATAGACAAAGATATTGGGACGTAATCCATACATCACATAAGAAGTCTGAAAATAGAAAAAGACATAAAATCAATAAAATAATTGTGGCCCTCTGATAGTCCAGTTTTGAGTTTGATCCTCCAGTTATTATTAAACTCATAATCTTTTATATATACCGATTAGTATTGGACATTTCCAACTTTTAGTTATCACTATTTAAGCTTCCTCATATTATAATTATTTGGTAATCGTTTAGTATACTTATGATATGCAACTTAGAGTTTTTCACGACAAGAGTCTACAACCTGGACGTGGCAGGCACTCGAAGACCATTGTTGGTCTCCAAGAGAACCCTCATCCTGGATGATTACAAGTGGAATACTAACTTAAACGTACAAAACTTAAAACTAAAATGAACAACTTTGAATAAAAATAATATATTAAACTAGCCAAAAATAGGCAACTTTAGTCTTTAAAACATTTAATAAAAAAATGATTAATACAGACTCCTTAACCATAGTGATTATATATGAAGCCTCTCACTGATAAAGATGGAACTCGGTACAAGACCCACGACATCCTGACAAAACTGAAAGGTACATGAAGTCCTCTGAAAGCTAGGAGGCTCACTATAGCTAACTAGAACTCTCTGATGTATCAACGAAGCTCCTATTGAACATCCTGAATATCTCTGTCTGCATCATGAGAAGATGCAGACCAATTGGCTCAATACATGGAATGAAAGAGAATGTAAGGGAAATCTAAAGCATAAAACATAGGCTTGAACTTGATTAAAAGGAAACACACATACCTCTTTTCAACTCAACTCAAGAATAAGATACTCAACTCGAGGATTAGATTCTAAACTTCAAAAATATGATATTCGACTCAATGAAGCACAAATTAACTCAAGATACTCAACTCCTGATACTCAACTGAAATCATTTCAATATAAAACAATTTAAAACAAGTGAAATATAAAGAAAAGTTGTTTAAAAACGTGATGTGAACTCTCTGCGTATAGCAAGGATACAACACAACTCTAAAATGTGTATGAAAATACAATAACTGGTGTATATAAAAATACTATTACTTCTGTGGGAGTTTCTATAAGCGACAACCATAACATAAGAGCTATAGTAAAGATACAACGTTACTGGCCCACGCTGCTCGGTCTTCCTAACCTTGCCAGAGTATAGGACCTGAACTTCTTAATGGATCCCCTAGTAAACTGTGAAAAGGACTCATCTAAATAGTATAATCCTTTTTCTACCCATAAAGAGTATATAGTTTTCATGGAGACTTGAGTTAATCTGTAACTAGCATCCCCACATCGGTGCTCAATACTACTTCAAAAAATATACTGGATCTTATGTTTTTAAAACATATTAATTATGTGGTTTGAGATTAGTTATCAAAACATAGCTTTAAAAGCTCTCTTGGAATCATAGTTTCCCTGCTTGCTTCATTTTCTTAAGCTATTACATCTGTCTGAAAACTAGCTCGTAGGCTCTTTACTTGATTAAATGTGAAAACATTTTTAACTCTTAAGGATTACTTAGTCCCTTATAACTTTTTAGAATGAACTCAACTCTTTGCTCTCTCTCTTAACTTGTAACTTGAGTCTTTAAACAAAGTAAAAAGGTTTGTTCAAGACTCTTGGAAACTTTAAGAACTCACTTTTACTTACTTCTTAACTATTAGACTTGACTCTTAACTTCTTTGACTTTGATCTTAACTTTTCTTGAATTAAATTATGGATTCAAGTATTATGATCTCATATTTATGAATGATTTCATGATTTTCAACTTGGAGGGTTCATGCAGAATTTTGGGCATGAACTACTTAACTCGATAACTTAAAGGTACCTCTCATCTCAAGACTGTTTGACACATAAGGTTCATGCAGAATTATGGGATGAACAATTCAACTCAAGGACTACATAACTACATGGATTCATGTGTATGACTCTACTCATTTTCTTGTTTTCTTCCTCAAAACATAGTTCAATCATGATGGATCTCAAAGAATTCGCAATTTAACTTGAAGGCTTTCTTGAACTCTACTCTTAACTCTCTCTTGAATATAAATTATAAATTCAAGAGTTATGGTTCATGATATGAATGATGTAGGTGATATTGTAGACTCGTGAATAAATTATCCTCACTCTAATTTTCACTTAATTGATTCTTGAAACAAGTTACTAGAAATTGTAGAAGACTCCTCAAAAGGACTTGAAGGAATTCTCTCAAAAGGTTCGGAAGAACTCTCAAAACTTAATCTTAACCTTACCTTGAATTTAAATTATTATTTGAAGGTTATGATTCATGTTATGAATGATTTCAAAGTGTTTACAAGTAGTTAAAAGTATTTAGAATCAAAATGTGGGAAGATATACTTTAAATTAGCTAAACGAAGCAACATGAGGCAAACTGGATGGGCAGGTGACCTTGGGGATATGGGTGGTGCGGGCCAAGGCTGGAGGTACATGGGGCAGTTCGTCGAAAATATTATGTTGTATATATAGGATAACTATTTTGATTTACAGTTATATATAAGTAATGAACCCCCTGATCACTAGGAAAGGGCTTGGCTCAGTGGTTACAGGGTTCAGGATTTCACAAGGTCAGCGCTTACTTGGCGAGTTCGAACCTGTGTATTAGCATCCTTTTTTAGTATAATAATTTCAACTTTCATCTGTTCTTATTTTTTATTTCTAAATGGGCACGATTTCGAATCCCGGTAACAACATTATTTTTCTATAGTTTTAGTTATTTTTTCTTTTCTATTTTTATAACATCAAGTAAAACTTATAAAAAATTTAAGCTTTCGTGTAATTTAAATTTTAAAAAACACTATCTTATACTCATTTTAAGTCAAACATTTCATTTATATTTGATTAAAGAATTATATAATTATAAGTAAGATTAAATAAATAGGTGTAATCATTAAAAAATTTATAAATAAATCATAGATTTTTTCGCGATATTATTCCGTCTTGACTATTATTTTTTCAATGCAAATTTTATGTCTTGATTGAATTTGGAAATATATATATATATATATATATATATATATATATATATATATATATTGTTTGTATTCAGGTAGAGTTGAATTTTATTTAGTTTCTTAAATCAAATCCGACCCGTTTATATTTGACTTGCCCGCCCCTCTTTTAGTTGACCCGACTTGCTTATTTGTGTATATTATTAGTGTGCTTACTAATATTTTGAACCCCCTCAATGAAAATCCTGCCTCTGCCACTGCACGGGGTGCCAACCCCTGAAGTACAGAGAAGAGTTTGGGGCGGTTTGGTAGGAGCACGGCCCCAGGCCCCAACCCTACAAATTCTGCCGAGCACTTTTGTTTGTTTTCTTATCCTAAATCGCCTTAAATCAAACGATTTCTTCCCCAATCACTTGGATTTGATTACTTAACTTAATTACACTCTAATGTACTGAAAACAACACTAAAATTACTCAATTTTATCACAATAAATCATCAAAACCCTAACACAACAAGATTTAGAATGAACTTCAAAAATTCATCAAGAACTCAAATCTTTAAACATTAAGAATGAAATTTCGCTGAGAAAAATAAAATGATTGGCGTGTGGGTGAAAAAACCAAACGTTATGGAATCTTACATACCTTTTATGTATTAGACCTATGGCGAAAATTCGCAACTAAACTCAAGAACATCGACGAATGTCTTCATCCTTCCTCTTTTCTCCTATTTTCTTTTCTTGCCTCTTCTTGAAACATCAACTAAAACCCTAGGTGTATATTAGGATATTAAAACAGAACTTAAAAGGATTATAGCCCTAAAATATTATCAAAAATGAATTAAATCTGATTGGGTAAGGAAAGAACCGAAATACCCTTCATATTTTCGGCAAACTTTCCTTAATTGGAATGACTAACATCAGAAGGTCATATCTCACTCATCTGAATTTGAAACATAACAAATTCGGCGGCGTTGGAAAAATAATTCAAAGATATGTCCTGTTGTATCTTGTAGCACACCTAACTCATCATGTTCTAGATGGTACAACTTTTTGAAGTTGGCCCAAACTCATACTTAGCTAAAGTTGCAAAATTTCAGATTTTGCTATTTCCAATTAAATTCTTTTTAGAAATCTTGGTTCTACTTCTAGTGACTTGACCTTTACACTTAAGAAAAATTTTAACTTCTTGGTGAAATCTCACTCACTACGATTAACGGCTCAAGTCTTAGTTCGAAAAGATTTTCTGGGGTCTTACAATATCACCCCCATTGGGATCATTTATCCTCGAATGAAGATTGAACTCGGTATAGAATGGTTTACTCTTACTAAGGTCTACGTCTAATGGTCTGCTCTTACTATATTCAATGTTAAACTCAAATTTTTATGTTTTGATTCTATACTTCTCTATATGGAATATCATCTCAAACAATTACTCTTTACCACTACATTCAAGCTCAGACATATAACAAATCCATGAACTCCTATGAATGAACTCCTTATTAAATCTTCAAACAATTGACTTGATTTCTCATCTTATCATCTTCCCCTTAGGTCTAAAGCTAACACTTGAAAGCTATGGACCTATTCCACATCTCTAACTGGTATACATTATATTAATGCTCTTTCTACTCTTATGACTTAGTCACATCACTGCCCTTATTTAAAGGTTACGTTCTCTACTACTCGCGTTCATTGCAACAACTGTCTCAATTCCTCACCTATTCTATGTCAAATATACCATATCAAATCTCAAGACTAACATCATGACCCTTTTTTTTGCCATTTTTGTGGATCATGATACTCATCTCAAATTCTAGCTTAATGTTCCTTACTAAACCTGAATGTCAATATGATTGCTCACCTACTATACTATAACACATTACTACGATGGAAATTTAGGAATCGTTGTCCACTAGGACTTCATGATAATTAGCCAATCTTTACGTCTCAGTCTGCATACTCAAGTGACCATCATCTTTCACTTCACAACTTAAATGCTACCTACTCACATACTGCGCACTATCTCTCAAATAACTCTATAATCCTCTGAAGTTCTTCTATCAAAATTCATAAGCCTAGATTAATCTATCACATTGTTAATATTCTGGCTCTTCTATATATTCACTACTTGCACTTGGTCATTACTAACACAATGACACATTATCATAACCCCTATTTCGTTAAGGTATATCCTAACCCATGTTGACTTGAAATACTTACTTTACCTCTATTCTCAGCTCTTTACAACTCTTCACTTATTAGTCTACTCATAAGGGAAAACTCTTTATTACTAACTTACTAGGTACATGACTATTGTAACATAGTTTGTCACAACATCATTCCCCTTCCTTAAATTACCAACTCTCTGCATACTTTCCTCTAACTATGGGATCTTTCACTACTACTACTCATGATCTCATAGCTCATATTACTTTTTTGGGGGTGAAATCATACCCAATCTCTAAACATGCTCTCTCATAAAGATCTCAGCTGAAACAAGGTTTAGGGAACATAGTGCAACTCTTTTTTAGCTCAAACGCACGATTGATGTGAATATAGGTGCATTACTATGAAATTGAACAATTATTTGGTTCATGTCAAGCCCCTCTGATGTCTCATGACTTTCTCAAGACTCTTGCTAAAAACAACTCATCCATAAGAATCTTTAAACTTTACTTTTAAACCACATCTAGTATGAATGGTACTCAAATGAATATGAAAATGCACGAGTTAGAATAGATCTCTATGACTTAGTGACTTATCTCTTTTGCACGTTTAAGAGTATAAAAGAAGGGAAACTTTTCTTAAATGCGTATAGTACCTCATTCATAGAAGTGGGGCCCTCACAACCTTAAAAAAGATCCTAATGATACAAATTCATAGACATCCTAGGACATTTAAACTCCGTGTTCTATTTCCAATTAAATTCTTTTTGAAACTCTTGGTGCTACATCTAGTGACTGACCTTAGTACTTCAAAAAAATTTAATTCCTTGGTGAACTCTTACTCTCTACGACTAACGGCACAAGTCTTAGTTCGAAAAAAATTTGGGTGTTACAAGGTTAACTTGGGGTCATTCGTTATCCTAGGTCCAGTTTGTGCGTCTTGGGTTAGCCTCGGGGCCTGACATAGCATACAAAGTCTGCAAATAGAAAACTACATAAAATCAATAAAAGAATCTTGTCCCTCTAAGATAATCCGCATGAAAGGAACCAAAGAAGAAAAACCGCTAATTTAGTGTTTTGAGCTTTCTGCACCAGTTCCAATTTGATAATTTTCTAATAAGGCAATAATAAATCGAATGCAATATCTATTAAACCTTGGTTCATGAAATACACAAATTATGGTGTGTCATTTTACGAAACTTGCAAGGGAGCCAACAAAAATTTGGAACTATGCTGAAGAACTTAGGGGGATGTTGATGACATACCTGCAACACTATATAAGCAATTCTCTTGTAGAAATCATTGAGGTCTGATAAATACATCTCCTTCATAGCTTAATCTGCATTACAAATTTTTAATAAATCAATTGTGGAAATGTCAAGAATAAATTCCCATATGTTAAGGTGATAATTAAAACAACTATATGATACAATATAGAATGAACTAGAGAATCTTCACAAAAGAACCTTCTACATAAAATGGTTATTAAGTAGAAGAGGAAGACTACAACTAATTAACATGTAAATAGTAAACTAAGTTAGTAAGCTTAACTTCCTTTAGCTTCCTTGATTATAAGTTCCGCAATTTGATTATAGACCAGCCCAACAAGGAGGAATTAGAATATTTTCCTAAAATTAGATTGCGACCTATAACACAGTTTAATGGCAATCATTAATTTTTTTCACATTACACCTTTATCATCAATGAGATAAAACGAGGGTACACAATGAAATAAAATTACAATTAGTTGGCTTCACAAGTGAAAAACAATGGGATGGAGAATACAGAGCATCTTAGTGTTATATTTTTATTCTTGAACAATTCAAAGTATTCCAACTTATTGCTAGCTAGTAAATCAAGTCGAGGATGTAAGTAAAGAAGGACGAGTTTCGAAACGAAAGCATTGAATTTCTCTATATAAGAAATAAAATAAGTAAAAAAATTAAATGAATACCAATAAATACAGAAGAACATATGTACTTCCACAATAAAACATCTTATAGCGATTGTAGACATTGAAATTTTTTGGGACTCTACAAGATATGTTCAATTCAAGCTGGGACTCTCCAAATTGTGTTCAACTCAAACTAGGATTCATGGAGGCTACTTAACCCTCAACCCTTGTTTATGACAATATAAAACATAGTAATTTCCCTTAAAAGACATCCGAAAAATTTCATAGCGAGATCAAGACCTCGAATATTTCGCAAATTGATGGAAGATTCATATAGAGGTCAAATCAAAATCATCCTAATTCGAAAAATATGTCCAAAGTGACCCTTAAATCATGGATAAATAATAGGAGAGTAGAATCAAGGAGGAATAGAATTGTAACTGTAATATTTATCAATAAAGGTATGCTTCTTCACATTTTATTTGTGATTGCAATTTATTTTATGTCGCTTTAAAATTTGCTGCAAACAAATTGTCACGCCCCGTGGGACCAAAGTTTCCCTTCAGCTCTTCTCTCTTAAATCAAATCTAAAACTTCAAATGAAGAATAATAAGTACTTCAAGCCACGTCTTCGAGTTTCATCAAGTCTACACTCCGACTAGGCTTCAAGCAGGGGCATTTGTACACATTGAAATTTTGTGGGACTCTAAAAGATGCATTCAATTCGAGTTGGGACTCTACAAATTGTGTTCAACTCAAATTAGGACTTTTTGATGCTACTCAACCTTAAACCCTAGTTTATGAAAATATAAAGGATATTAAATTCCCTTAAAGTGCATCTTAGAAATTCCATAGAGAGATCAAGACCTCAAATATTCCTCAAATTAATGGAATTCATATACATGTCAAATATATATCATCCTAATTAGAGAAATACACCACAAACGATCCTCAAATCATTGATAAATCTTAGGAGAGTATAATCAAGGGAGGAATGGTATTGTACCCACAATATTTATCAATAAAGTTATGTTTCTTCATATTTTATTTGTGATTGCAATTTATTTTTGTCGCTTTGAAATTTGTTTCAAACAACCATATATTCAGGGATATACTTCTTGCACAAATAGGTTTATCCCTCAAATTAGCAAATACAAATTTCAGTTGCCGGAAAACATATCGTTGACATTCCACGAAGAACTTCGACCCGAACTTACAGATATATTATCTATCTCATGAAATATGTTAATATGATATCAACACTCAACAACTAATTTTTTGTAAATCAACTAATTTTGATCTTTGAGGGTTCTTCTTGAAGAAAGTGAGTAGATTCTTGTGTACTTATATTAGGTTATTGAATCTATGGAATATTTTGAGAGGGAAATAGATTTATGTTGGGTTATTGAATGAGTGAACTCCATGAATTAGTTTAGGGGTCTATTAACTATCTATAGTTCGTTTTAACTAGGTAATTTTTTCGCGCTTCGCGCGGTCATAAATAATAATTGTATTGATGTTGTAAGTAATTTTTTTATAATTAATATTCATACATTAAAAATAATGAAAAAATATGTTCTAAAAAATTATTAGCAAAAGTCTAACATGAATTTGATTATTTTTCATTATCACATAACTAGAGAACCTCTAATTAATGAATTATTCACGAAATAAAATATCATTGGTTCTTTAATAAATACTAAAAGGAAAATAAAGAAGAAAATAAGAATATAGATACAAAGGCATTTCGTAATAAAAAGAAACATTTAAGTCATATAGATTATACAATTATGATATATGTCTTAAGAGAAAATTCAAAAATTTGTTAACATATTCAAAATAGAAATTAAGCTTGAACATGAAAATAATTATAAATTTTGAACTTGTATAATGAATTTTTTCAATTGAGAAGTGAGAAATTTCATATATAAGTGAAAATAGATTAATATGTAAAATTATATGTAGTACTTTTAAGATATAGAATTTAATATAGAATATCAAAACCTGAATTCCTAGAACTAAGTACAATAATTATTTTCTACACAATGAAAATGTGTACTATATGTGTATATGTTCACTATAAATAGAGAAAATAACTTTGTAGAAACATAAACAACAATGTTTAAAAAATACACTTAAAACAATTAATATCATAAGCACAAATTAATGAGTGTAAAAAAACCAGAATATGTAAAATAGAATGAAATTGAAAGGAAAAATTTGAGTCCACTAAATGCACAATGTTCCCTTAGTAAAACTATTCCCATCTAATAAGGGAGGTTTAAAGAATTACATCCTCTTTGGATGTAACGATTTGATACACCAACTTATTGATACTAAACAGTTGTGTTTGTAAGTCACTCAATAGGACAAAAGTAGACAAATACTTAATTTTGCGGAAGTGGAAGAAGAAAATCAGAATTTTCTTATTTTAAAATGAAAGAAAATCCTTCTCTTTATAGACAAACGGGGAGTGTGAACAAATGTTTATTGTGTCTTATCAGAAAGATTACAAATATTTGAAAAATTTGCAACCCATTGAATAGTTCACAATCATTCATATAAGTCATAACTTTTCATAAAGTCGAAACTCATCATTAAAGTCGCAATTCTTCATTAAAGTTACAACTTTTCATAAAAGTCACAAATTTTGATAAAAGTAATAACTTTTCATGAAAGTCACAAGTTTTCATAAAAGTGACGTGTTTTTATAAAAGAGAAAGGCTAGTTTTGGTAACAAATAAATTTAAAAGGAAATTCTTGCTTGTGGTGGCACCACGTAGGCGGATTTAGGGTTCTCTTTTATATAAATATTTTATTAGTATTAACCGAACCTAACTTGTTAATTAATTAACCTTAATATCCTCCCTTAACTCTAACTAAAAAAAATAAAATACCCTACATGTGTGACCCACGACTCCCCACCCACGGGCCGTGGGTGGGGTCACACTCCCTGCTGTACAAACGTGGTTAGGCTCTTAATCTTAGAGGTTGCGGGGGAGGCCAAGCCTCGACCCAAGACCCCCACCTACGGGGCGTGGGTCCACCCACAGACCGTGGGTGCCCTATCCATAGGTCAAGGCTGCAATTTGCTAGCTTTTGGAAGCCCCTCCCCCCCCCCCCCCCGATCTCCTCAAGGACCCTCGAGGGGTGGGGGTCATTGGGGGGTCATGCCTTGACTTTTTACCCAAAAACATTAGTACTAAGTAACAGTGGTTATTTTACGACTCTACTCATTACGTTTGACTCCATTAAGGTCACTATAGGCTCTCGTTTAGTCTTTAGTTTTAGGGGACGTAACAAATGCTATAATTTTTTTCCAAAACAATGACTTGAGAAGTAAACTATAATTAATATTATTATCACAAAAGAAAAATCAGCTTATAATGGTTCATTAAGAAATTTATATTTGAAAAAGATAAAAATATCATCATCATTTAAGGAAACACACTTCACAAATCATAAGAATAAATTGAAGAAAAAACTAAAAAGAGAGGCCAATTTTTTTTTTTGAAAAATGTGGCCTTTGTTTGTAGTGTTGCTAAAGATTCAAAAGAAAATTTTGGAGATGGATATTTCAAATTTTAGTACGATTCCCACATAAAATTTAAGTAATTTATCATTATAGTTGTAGTACTTTCTACATAATTTAGGGAAATGATGCATAAGTTGGTTCACAAGTACTTTACATAATCCAGGGAGGGTGCATGGGTTCACAAACACTTTATATGTTCTCAATGCTCATCAAGTTTTGTATCTATCAATACAAAACATTTCAAAACCATTCCATACTTGACACAATCCATCATGACTACCATCTAAAAAATAAAATGCAGAATCCTATCAAACTCAGAAGCAATATCTTGCCCACGGGAATCCAGCATAGGCGGATGGTGTGCGTATGTATATTGTGCCTGCATTGGATATAACATGTGCAGATTTTTGCCTATTAGAAAGAAACTTATGTGCTTCTCAACCGAACGCAGTTTCTCCTTGTGACAAAGATTAATATCATCTTTGTTAAGCTGCAAGAAAATCATAATGCGTTCCAGAGTAATCTTGAACATCTTGAGTTCTTCAGTTCTCTCATTTGGAAGACTCTGACAAAGAGACTCCTGCATAAAATCAAGAAAAAAAGGGACAAATAACATAGTTGAAAAAATTACATAATGAGAAAAATAACAGAGTGCGGAAGGTTCACACAATTCAGCAGAATGTTGACTCAAGTGCTTTTAGATTCAGATAAATCAAGCACTTGCCCGAAAAATTAGGGAATCCTTAATTATTTACTTTTTCTCATGATGACAATCAACAGGAAAGGAACCAAAGAAGAAATAACGCAAATATAGTGTCTTGAGCTTTCTGCATCAGTTCCCAGTTTGAGGAGTTTCCAATAAGGAAATAAGTAATACAACACAATATGAATTACACCTTGGGGCATGCAATATGCAAATGATGGTGTGTCATTTTACGGAACTTGCAAGAGAGCCAACCAAAATTTGAAACAATGATGAAACTCTTAAAGGGATGTTATTGACATACCTGCTGCACTTTAGAAGTAATTTTCTGGTATAAATCATTGATATCTGATAAATACATCTCCTTCATAGACTTAATCTGCATAAATAATTCAATAAGTCAATTGCATAAATGTCAAGAATGCATTCCCACATGGTTAGGTGATAATTAGATCAACTGTACGATACAATTGATAACAAAACTAGAAAATCGTCACAAAAGAACCTTCTAGATAAAAAGGTTAAAAGTGAAGTAGAACTAAGTTACTGAACTTTGCTTTCTTAAGCCTCTTGAGGCTAAAATCAATAATGAAACTTCCGCAATGTGATCATAGACCAGCACAACCAGGAGGATTAGAATATACTTTTTTAAAGTTAGGTTGCGAGATATAACACAATTTAATGGCAATCATTTTTTTTTAACTTTACACCTTTATCATCAATGTGGTAAAACGAGGATAAACAATAAAATAATAACATTGTAGTTGGCTTCACAAGTGAATAACAATAGGATGGAGAATACAGAGAATGTTAGTGTTATATGTTTATTCTTGGAGAAATTGAAGTATTCCAACTTATTACTAGCTAAGTCAGGGATGTGAGTAGATAAGACTGAGTTTTGAAGACGGAAGCATTGGATTTGTCTATAATAAGAAATAAAATTAAAAAATTGAAAAAATATATTGATACAGATGAACGGATGTGTTTTCACAAAAAAACATCTTATAGCAATATATTCATATATATATATACTTCTTGCACAAATAGGTTTATCTCTCAAATTCGCAATTAAAGATTGTGGTGACATGCCATGAAGAACTTTGACCCGAACTTACAGACATATGATCTTAGCACTCAACAAATAATTTTCTCCGATCAGTTAATTTATCAAAATATACTTCATTTCTAAATTATTTTAGGGCATGTGAAATTAATTTGTTGTCGATAAAAATATGGGAGCAAGACGGGCTTATACAGAGCTCCAGCATAGTGAGTATTCATGTTCTTTCTAAGAAGTTACCTATTAACATGCTTAGATTTCTATTATCTCTAAGAAATGGAATACATAAAGCATCTTGCGTGTAGGGGTATGGCCATGAATTTAGTTGTTCATTTGGTATGGTAAACCTCTTCTATTACTCTATAATCAAAGGAAATATTTTGAAATATTCAGCTATTTCTTATACTGGTATAACCAGCCGTTTTATCAAAATCCACATATCAAATTTCCACAGTTTTCAAAATCTTGTACAAATAAAGTGTGCCATTGCAAATCATACCTTTTGGTAAAGCTCTTCCTGCCAATCAGCTCTGTTTGCATTTTCCGTCTGCACTGTAGAATGTACATATGCTATAAATAGAATGCAAATGGAGATAAAAGTAAGAAAAAAGTGATGACAATGTTACATATTTCAAGCATACTACCTCCCACCAGCAATAAGTACTATGTAACTCTGTCCACTAATGCTATGAAAGATGGAAAAAGTCATTACAGGTTTTTTCTTCTTTACTGGGATTCGCACATTAGACCTCATGATTTTCAACCACTTCATTTACCACTACACCACAATCTTCCATCCAGATGTACATGTCTAAGAAAATTAAGCTTCCACTTTTATGGAAATTTTGAAATATTTTAATTCTTCTATCTTTTAACCTGTACTATTATAAAAGTACGAACCACCATCACAAAATTTGATTGCCCTTCATAAATGCACCTTTGTTGGATGGTATTGTTATTACAATCAATTTTTTGCTTTTCTTTTGAGCCAACAGTCTATGTTCAAGCAAGATGTGCCTCTATTACACTGAGATCTAGGAAGAGACTTCACTGGTAGGAGTACACCTAAGATGTACAAGGGATCTGGGACAACTAATTGAGATTACTTAGTATAGCTTAATTCTAAGCTGAAACACCGAAGGAGAGTAACTACTTGGCAAATAACCGACCAAGATTAAATCTCAATTAATGAAGCTGAAGAGTCAGGATCTCGCCATATCATCTGAACGTTGATATAAACTGCAATACAGAAGGAGAGAGAATGCAACAATAAACCTTTGGTAATTCAATTCCTTCCTTATTTCTCTCTCTCTTCTTCTCTAATTTTGATCTTCTCCTATGAATTTTGGACATGGATATCCACTCCTTCAAGCTATCTTAGATTTAATTAGTATTCAGTTTTGTTGTATTAGACATCCATTTTTCAATTTATATAAGTTAGAGAAAATGGTCTCCAAAAAAATAAGTGGATTTACTTTTGAAAATTGCAACTTACAGTTTGATCCTAATGGGGATCCTGAAAGGATAACTTGTCCATAACATAATCCACACATTCTACCTCCAGGTTTGCATAAGCTAAACCCTGCTCCAGTGTGATATCCCACAAACCACACATGAAAATTTCAAATCCTACATTCCCAATGGAAGATCCTAATTGTGATCCTTAAAGGATAACTTTTCCTTACCAAAACCCTCCTATTCTACCTCAGGGTTCGCATAAACTAAACCCTTCTCCAGTGTGATATCCCATAAACCACACCTGAAAATTTCAAATCCTACATTCCCAATGGAAGATCCACTACAATTTTCTACGAATATCTAGTAATACAAATAGTGTAAAATCAAAGGTAAAAGAAAATAAAAAAAGATAAGTATAGGTAATGATCAGAATAAAAAGAAGAAATCTCACTACCTGGAGCGTTAATATCAATGTTCATCTCCATTCTGATCAATCTTTTTACACTCTAACTGGAACCCTAGTATATATACGGAGATAATTTTTTGTATAGTTTCTCAAACAATATCTCTGTCATATATATATATATATATATATATATATATATATATATAATCAGTCCAAAAAATGAAATAAGAATATTAATATTAAGTAATAATTCAATTTTAAAATATCCCTTTATTCTTAACTAGATTCTTGACACGTGTTTTGCACTTGATTATCAATTCAAAAAATTTAAGGGAATATTTGAATAATAATCTTTGCACAAAATAATATTAAAGATTATTTTGTGAATTTTCAATGTGGATCGTCATGTATATCTCTTATTCGCATATACCTATACAGATGTTTAATGATCAATTTTATTAATGAAATGAAATAATGTACATATTTATTTCAATTTGATGAGGTTAAATCATGTAAGTATTCTTATCTCACTAATACTACCCACGGCTAAAACAACTCATTTTCAAGGTTAAACGAGTCCCAAAGCAGGTAAACACCCTATTTTACAGTTTTTTGTGTGCTATAGTCCACCATCTTTTTTCATCATCCAGAATTCCAAAATAATTTTTTGCTAAAAATTTACATGGACGTCCGTCAAGACCTTATCTATATAGCCGGTAGGTCACCAAGGCCAAAACAATCCATTTTAAAGGTCAAATGAGTCATAGAGCAGGTAAACCCCATATTTCACAGATTTTTATGTGTTATAGTCCACAATCTTTTTTGGTTATCCGATTTTCTGATTTTATTTTTGCCAAAAATTTATACAGACGTCATAGAGCAGTTAAATCCCCCATTTTGCCGATTTTCGTGTGCTATACTTCACCATCTTTTTTCGTCATCTGGAATTGCAAATTCATTTTTGCCAAAAATTTACAGGGATGTCCGTTAAAACCTTATTTATGGAGCTAGTTGGTCACCACGGCTAAAACGACCAATTTACCAGGTCAAACGAGCCTAGAGTAGGTAAACCCCCTATTTGGCCAATTTTCGTGTGCTATAGTCCACCATCTTTTTTATCATCCGGAATTCGAATATTATTTTGACCAAAAATTTAGGCAGACGTCCGTTAAGACCTTATTTATGGAGACTGACCAAAAGGGCCCATTTTTAATGTCAAACTCTTGAGAAGTTCAATAATTTTGAAAAAATGTATTAAGAAAATTAATTAATTTGGACTATAATAAAAAGTCATATAAACTTTGCTTCGTCAAAAATTTGAAATATTAAGAAATGGTGAATAAGTAAAATAAAGGCATAATACATAAAATTGACTCTTAACTTGGATTCGGTGGACAATTATGTCCTCGAACTTTGAGTATGGACAAGTAGACATTTAAACTTGTATAAAACTTAATAAGTAGACACATGTCTTACATGACATAATACATGTAGGACGCCATGTCGGACACAAAATTTCCATGTAGGGTGACATGTAGGATGTATCTATTTGTTCAATTTTATACAAGTATTCATTGTGCACATCCAAAGTTAAAAAAGTTATAGTTGTCAGCTGACGTCAAGTTAAGGGTCTTGCAATGTATATATAGTAATAACTATTTTGAAGCAAACTTCCTTTACAATCTAAATGACATAAGTAGCATTGATAAATAAAGTAATTATTTTATCTAGGGCATCAAAAAATAATTTGTGACAATTCTGTAACTTTGAGAAGTCTAAAAGTTTTGGAAAAAGATATTCAGAACTATATATCTATAACACAAGAGAAATTGTTAACAAAAACAAAAAACTAATACAAGCTTCAACTGTCATTATTACAAGTCATATATACATATCTTTGACGAAAGTACTTAAATATTAAGAAATAGTAAATCATTAAAACAAAAGAAAAATGATTGTATGGTAATAACTATTTCGAAGCAAACTTTATGACAGTCTAAATCATATAAGTAGATTTGATAAATAAAATCATTATTTTGTCTTGAGCATAAAAAAAACTGTGACAATTCTCTAACTTTTGAGAAGTTAAATAATTTTTCAAGAAGATATTCAGAAAAACATATTTACATCACAAGAGAAATTAAGAACATAAACAAATGATTTTAGACTACATCATGTTAACCTCACATATAGGAACATTACATACTAATGTATATACTAAGGAAAGAAACAATTATAATATCATCATAATTATTTCCTCAAGTACTCGAGGTTAAGGGATATATCCTCTTAGAATAGAACAATTTACTTAAGTCATAAGATTAGTAGTAATTTACATTCCGCTTAACATCAAAATCCTCAACGATAAATATCACACGATATTGTTGAAATGCACGAAGAAAAGTATAAGATTAAAAAGATTGTGGTTGAAAATGAGAGGAAACCCCTCTATTTATAGTCAACAAAGGATAGTATGAACAAGTGTTTTTTGCGTCTTATCTGAAAAATCGTGACCTTTCCAAGAAGTCACAACCCTTTCGAAAAATCACAACTTATTGAAAAAGTGACAACTCTTTGGAAAAATCACATCTCTTTGGAAAAGTAACAACTCATCGAAAATTCACAACCCTTTGAGAAAAGTCACAACTTATCAGAAAAATCACAACTCATCGAAAAAGTCACAATCTAAGTTGGGGATATTATAGTAATTTAACATTCAAGTTAGGAGTTCATGCTTTTGAGGTAATATAGATATATAGATGAAATGAGCTATAACAACAAAAATATCTATCATTTATTTTAAACATATTATTCAAAAACAAAAAAATTCTCAAACTCTGTAACAAATCAAACTAACTCATATGAAATAGGACAGAGAGAGTAGTAATATTTTCTATCAACTTTGGTTTTTGTAAAATTTAGGTCACTCAAGCAATGATAATAATCTCCAAAAAATATTTTATTTTATTTATACTAGTTAATTTACGCGCGCTTCGCGTAGGCATTAAAAATCTTTCAATGCTTTTGAACAACCTTTCCAATTATCGACTATAATAAGAAAAAAAGAAATAAATTTTAGTATGTCTTAAGAACATTTCAACAGAAATTAAATGATTTGACATTATCACATATTTAAAGAATTCTAAATATATAATGAATGATTAAAGTTATCTTGATATATATATATTTTTTTAATCTTATACATAATTTATCATAATATATGTTTGATGTAATTATGTTGTTAGAATCGAATGATGTTTTTAAAAAATATATAATCTAATTATTTTATGGTTAGAATAACTCCTTGTGAAAAAAAATAATTTAAATTTTTTTGATAATCAATATTAGTTATAAATAAGTTAAAACAGTTAAAAATGTACAACACAAGAACATCAATACATTTTTTTTTCATCTAAAAATCTACTTGTGTGAGGTCAAACATTCACCAATTTTTGTTATTGTTACTTTGTTAGTCTAACAAATTTTATAGAATGAGAGAAATAAATTTTATACAATTTCAATATTGTTGACCTTTTAGAAAATCATTCTTCGTTAAACTGCCGCTTTGAAGGCCCTTATAGATACTTCATCAATGCAACTTTACGACTTTTTCAGAAATATGTATGTATAACTATTGTATTATGAAAGTACACATAGATCTAAGTGTTGGATTCTACACTCATGTAAATAAATATTCTTGAACATTAAAAAATTAAAATTGAGTCTAACCTAGATATCTTAAATGCTCAACAATTACCTGACACATAAAGGACAACAAATCAATATTAATAGACACATTTTTTTGTAGCTTAAGATATTACTCTTATTTAGAGCATATTTTGTTTCATATCCTTCATTTCATTTTTTAAATGTGTTGGTTCTTTCAGATTATGAATTTATTTTCTCAAAAATCATATTTTCTAAAAATAACTTCTATCATATTATTAGTGATTAAAGAGCAAAAATTACTCAACAGAACTGCTTGCAGTGAGGCAAGTTTTATTCATCATTAATGTTTGCTTGTCCAGTATTATTTTTTTTTATAAAAGTGGAGAACAACTCTTTCACATTCTACAAAAACTTTGCAACTATTCTCTTATTAGTATTTGGCCTAGTATTTTCATGCAAAATCTCTTGCACTGCGCGTGTCGAGATAACTTCTTCACGGTCTTTGTGCCCAGACGATTCATCCAAGAAGGAATTTCTGAGATCAAACAACGTTTGTAGCAGAAAGATGACGAACCATCATGTGTGCACGACAACTGATGTTTTCCCCCAATAATATCATCATCATTGAACAAATAAGCAAGATTCAGACAACCATTTCATCTACTAAGATTTGTTCAAATTATATTAGCCAATCGGCTAATCCGTCATGGCCAGAAAAAGGCATATGATTTATCGAAAGTAAGTTGTTCTTAAAAATGACTACTTCTCTTTGGAGTCTGAAGAAGCGTTGTCTCCAAACTGAGTTATGACACGTTGGCATTATAGTGCTTCCTCTAAACTGTTTCCAATTCCTAGCCCTCCAAGTTTTCTAGTACATGCACCCCATGTTACTGCCAATATCTGCTTCTTGAAATCGTTGCACCTCTTTCTTTTTATAGTTAGTAATACTCCTCTCATCTCCCCTGCAATCAACGTGATCCCAGTCTATGTTTCTAAACCTTGTTTTACAGCCTTTATATATTTACACTGCCAGAACAAGTGTTTGTTTGTTTACTGAGCCTGCTTATCACATAAGCAACAATACGTATTCCCTACAGGTATGTTCAGTCTTTGCATTCTTTCTTTTATAATAAGTCTATCATGCACAGCAAACCAAACAATAAACCTATGTTTTGGTCTTTTCAGCACCCAATTAGTTTTATTCGTTTTTAGTAATTTTTTTGGCGTATAAACTGATTTGGTTCATTTTAGACAATTACAAAATTATGTTAGGGCTTTGAGAGAGGAGAAAAACCAATATTTCGTAGCGCTCTTGAGATTTCGCCAAGGGTTAATCCCATAAAGCTAGACTCGTTCAGCCACACACCAATCCTAATTAAATCCAGCGTATTCACATTTTGGAAATTTGAGTATATGAGTTCTTGATGGATTTTGTTGAAGTTCTGTTTGAATCTTGATTTTTGGGTTTTGGAGGAGTTCTTAAGATGATTTTTTGATATTTAAGATTGTTTATTAGCAAATTATTGTATACTTTGGTTGGTTATTCGAATCTAAGTGTTTGGTGGAAGAAACCAATCGAATCTGGACGTGTTAGGGTCAAAAAATGAACAAAAAAATCGTAGGTTTTCAGGGCAAGGGGCTGGAACACTGTGCCAGCATAAAAAGGTCATAGTTTGGGCTCAGGGGTGTCACGCAACTCAGTCGCCCCAACCTAAACTCTGTAGCTCAGTACAACGCTAGGGTCTCTAGGTCCTCTACCCTTTCCTACTTCTTTCTGTTTGAGTTCTCTTGAATCATGCCCATATTTTCTAGTTGTTTACACTCTAAGGTACGTTTAAACATCGAGAGAACATCTATGAAATGAGATAACCCTTGAATCAATGATTCAAATTCAAGGTAGAGTTATGAATTAAGTCAAAAGAGTTCTTCGAGTCTTTAAAAAGTCTTTACAATCATTTAAACCTTGTGTTAAAGGACTTAACCATCGAGTTTGAGAAAGAGTATAGCGAGTTCATTTCTTCAAATTGATGTATGGGGACTAAGAACTCTCAAAGAGCAAATATTTTCACATTTAAGATGAGGAAACACCGATTTCCAAATGATTTTTCATTAGCAGTTTTGAGTTTCATCTCTTTTAAGAGATAAGATTTTTGAGTAATAACCTCAAGCCACAAAGATAGAGTTAGGTTTTTAAACATATGAGTTGAGTACATTTTGGGAATAGTATTGAGCACCGATATGGGGACGAGTTCATAATGACTCAAGTCTTCATAAACCATGTACCAACGTGGGTAGAAAGGGTCATACTTTTTAGATAATTCCTTAATACTTTTTAGCATAGACTAGTGAATCCACTTAGTTGAGGCGTTCTATATCCAAACAAGTTATATGAAAGTTCTGAATTCGTGGGTGAGATACTGTATCATCACATAACTCATAGTGATGGTTGTCGCTTAGAGAATATCCCAAACAGTTTATTTTTGTATTCTTATATACAACTGAGATGTTATTGTATCTCCAATACTTTGAGATATTATTTACTACTATATCGTTATTGTTGTTTATTTCTACATTGAGTTTAGTATTCATGAGTTGAGTAAAGATAAGGTAAGTGTTACTTTCATATTTCAGTTAAAGATTATGTCATGTTTAGTTTTTCCCTCGCATGCTCGTACATTCAATATACTGATGTCATTTGGCCTGCAACATTTTATGATGCCCATACAGCTAACTGGGATAAACATCTAGCGCTTCGTTGATCCAGTTGAGCTTCCGAGTCCTTTTGGTGAGCCTTCTTGCTCTTCGAAGGATCCCTTTTAGTATTCTTGGTTATTTCAGTTGTTACGATGATTGGGGGTCTTGTCCCGAAATGCCTCATAGTTTTAGAGGCTTCATAGATGGATAGTTATTAGTTCTTTAGTGTTGCTCATTTTAATTGTTTTGTTTTGAGACTTGAGTTTCTAAGATTTTACTTTAAAAATATTTTAAGTTTATTTATTGAGACAATTTAGTTAAGATTGTCTTTACATAGATTCTATGTATGGTATGGCTTCTGCTGAAAGTCTAGACAAGCCAAGGGTTTGGTTAGGGCCAGCAATGATTTGGGAGTGTCAATCCCGCCCATGGTATAGGCTCGGGGCGTGACAATGTTATGAATGAACTTAATTTGTACAATGATTGTTGGTAGATGTAATATTATCCTCCGTAGTCAATCTTAATTCAATATAATTGATTATGGGTAACGTTTTTAACCATGGGATTGCTACCCTAGAAAAGCTATGAATATGTGTACTAGTGATCTAACAAGTGGTAATAACCTCAATACAGCAAAATACACAAAGATATAACGTGGTTAAGTCAATTAACATGCATCCACAAAGGAGATGAGAAATTCTCTATGAATATGTGAGTACAAAATATAGAGAGTAATAACCTCAAACAATTTACTCGGAATACAACGAGGTACACAAATTCTCTCTCATAATCAAAACTCTCAAAATCCATTGAACTACATTGTGAATGCTAATTAAGCTAGAAGAACAAGTATATATTTATAGAGTCCTTAAGCCTTTCCTACAATACAAAGACTAGTCAAATATGGAGATATTTTGTTTTCCTTTTCCTAAAATGATAACCTATTTATGGTAAGAAAATTAGGGCAAATAAAATCCAACACATATATGAAATTAACATATAATAGTGAATTTAGAACATCATTTTAAAAGTGCAAATTTTTAAAGAAAAGACAAATAATTGTTCTTAAAATAATTTTTTGATTTTTATATTTTTTTTAGAGATGTCATCTATTATTGTATGTTTTTTGTATTTCATGATTTGTCTTCTATTTGGTAATTCTGTTGATGAATCTCCATGGACAGGGAGGATATGCTCTGAATGATGCACGAATTAGAGATTTGAAAATGTGAGAAGGAGAAAAGCAATTTTATTGTAGGAAATGTTTATGTCAAAATTGTATTATTTTTGTGAGATTTTCTCACTACTTTCTCTTTATTTGTTTTGACGTGAACTTTTTATGATGACTATGTTTGAATTTGTAACAAATATTTAGCTTTAGTCCGATATTAAGAGAACATAAATCATACCATAATTACATCTCAAAGATTAATTTTATTTATTTTATTATCATTATTATTATTATTACTATGATTATTATTATTATTATTATTATTATTATTATTATTATTAATGTTATTATTTAGTTTATTTTATTTCAGATATGGAAGCATTAGTTGGTGTAAATGCTACCCACATTTTTGCATGATTTCAATATTTTTTTGGTTATAGTTATATTTGTCATTTTTGAGGTGGTTAACCATTTTCTATTTCTTTTTTACCATGTTTGTTGGTAATAGCATTCGGTAGATATTTTATCCCACAATGTAGGATTCATATTTCTCTTATTAGAAGAGATTCTTTCTCTGTTTGTCGTATGTATTAAAAATAATTATTATGAGAAATATTAAAACTGATTATTATGAGAAATATAAGGATAAGATTTATGGACATCCCACTTTTTTCATGATATAATAAGTACACTAGATGGGTTGATTTTTGAAGCCTGAAAAAATATGAGAAAAATATTAAAGTAGAATGTAAGAATTTAGAGAGATTACATGTCATGATCCAAAATAGACGTTGGGCATAACATAACAAATAGAACCCTGAGTGTCCCTATCCAAGCCACTTAGAATGTATCATACAAGATAATAGATGTAAAGAGTTCAAAAGATAGCATTTCATACAAAAGAGTTTGACAATAGTGGAAGTCTAACATAAGTCTCAAGGCAGTCTATTACATCATAGACAAAGATATTGGGACGTAATCCATACATCACATAAGAAGTCTGAAAATAGAAAAAGACCTAAAATCAATAAAATAATTGTGGCCCTCTAATAGTCCAGTTTTGAGTTTGATCCTCCAGTTATTATTACACTCATAATCTTTTATATATATACACATTAGTATTGGACATTCCCAACTTTTAGTTATCACTGTTTAAGCTTCCTCATAGTATAATTATTCGGTAATCGTTTAGTATACTTATGATATGCAACTTAGGGTTTGTCACGACCCGAGTCTATACCCTGGACGTGGCAGGCACTCGAAGACATTATTGGTCCCCAAGAGAACCCTCATCCTGGCTGATTACAAGTGCAATACTAACTTAAACTTATAAAAATTAAAACTAAAATGAACAACTTTGAATAAAAATAATATATTAAACTAGCCAAAAATAGGCAACTTTAGTCTTTAAAACATTTAATAAAAAAATGAATAATACAGACTCCTTAACTATAGTGATTATCTATGAAGCTTCTCACTGATAAAGATGGAACTCGTTGCAAGACCCACGACATCCGGACAAAACTGAAAGGTACATGAAGTCCTCTGAAAGCTAGGAGGCTCACTATAGCTAACTAGAACTCTCTGATGTATCAACGAAGCTCTTATTGAACATCCTGAATATCTGTGTCTGCATCGTAAGAAGATGCAGACCAATTGGCTCAATACATGGAATGAAAGAGAATGTAAGGGGAAATCTAAAGCATAAAACATAGGTTTGAACTTTATTAAAAGGAAACACACATACCTCTTTTCAACTCAACTCTAGAATAAGATACTCATCTCGAGGATTAGATTCTAAACTTCAAAGATATGATATTCGACTCAATGAAGCACAAATTAACTCAATATACTCAACTCCTGATACTTTACTAAAATTATTTCAATATAAAACAATTTAAAACAAGTGCAATATAAAGAAAAGTTGTTTAAAAACGTGATGTCAACTCTCTGCGTATAGCGAGGATACAACATAACTCCGAAATGTATATGAAAATACAATAATTGGTGTATATAAAAATACTATTACCTCTGTGGGAGTTTCTATAAGCGACAACCATAACTTAAGAGCTATAGTGACGATACAACATTACTGGCCCACGCTGCTCGGTCATTCTAACCTTGCCAAAGTATAGGACGTGAACTTCTTAATGGATCCACTAGTAAACTGTGAAAAGGACTCATCTAAATAGTATTATCCTTTTTCTACCCATGAAGAGTATATAGTTTTCATGGAGACTTGAGTTAATCTGTAACTAGCATCCCCACGTCGGTTCTCAATACTACTTCAAAAAATATACTGGCTCTTATGTTTTAAAAACATATTGATTCTGTGGTTTGAGATTAGTGTGAAAACATTTGTAACTCTTAAGGATTACTTAGTCTCCTTATAACTTTTTAGAATGAACTCAAATCTTTACTCTCTCTCTTAACTTGTAACTTGAGTCTTAAAACAAAGTTAAAAGGTTTGTTCAAGACAACTTTAAGAACTCACTTTTACTTACTTCTTAACTATTAGACCTGACTCTTAACTTCTTTGACTTTGATCTTAACTTTTCTTGAATTAAATTATGGAGTTAAGCATTATGATCTCATATTTATGAATGATTTCATGATTTTCTACTTGGAGGGTTCATGCAGAAATCTGAGCATTATGGGACTGAACAATTCAACTCAAGGACTACATAACTACATGGATTCATGTATATGAATCTACTCATTTTCTTGTTTACTTCCTCAAAACTTAGTTCAATCATAATGGATCTCAAAGAATTCACAATTTAACTTAAAGGCTTTCTTGAACTCTACTCTTAACTCTCTCTTGAATATAAATTATAAATTCAAGAGTTATGGTTCATGATATGTATGATGTAGATGATATTGTAGACTCGTGAATAAATTATCCTCAATCTCATGTTCACTTAATTTATTATTGAAACAAGTTACTAGAAATTGTAGAAGACTCCTCAAAAGGACTCGAAGGAATTCTCTCAAAAGGTTCGGAAGAACTCTCAAAACTTAATCTTGACCTTACCTTGAATTTAAATAATTATTTGAAGGTTATGATTCATGTTATGAATGATTTCAAAGTGTTTACAAGTAGTTAAAAGTATTTAGAATCAAAATGAGGGAAGATACACTTTAAATTAGCTAAACGAAGCAACTGAGGCAAACTGGATGGGCAGGTGACCTTTGGGATATGGGTGGTGCGGGGCCAGGGGTGGAGGTACATGGGGCAAAAGGGTTCATCCGAACCCCCTTCGTCGAAAAAATTATGTTGTATATATAGGATAAATATTTTGATTTACAGTTATATATAAGTAATGAACCCCCTGATCACTAGGAAAGGGCTTGGCTCAGTGGTTACAGGGTTCAGGATTTCACAAGGTCAGCGCTTACTTGGCGAGTTCGAACCTGTGTATTAGCATCCTTTTTTAATATAATAATTTCAACTTTCATCTGTTCTTATTTTTTATTTCTAAAGGGGCACGATTTCGAATCACGGTAACAACATTATTTTTCTATAGTTTTAGTTATTTTTTCTTTTCTATTTTTATAATTAAGTAAAACTTATAAAAAATTTAAGCTTTCATGTAATTTAAATTTTAAAAAACACTATCTTATACTCATTTTAAGTCAAACATTTCATTTATATTTTATTAAAGAATTATATAATTATAAGTAAGATTAAATAAATAGGTGTAATCATTAAAAAATTTATAAATAAATTATAGATTTTTTGTGATATTATTCCGTCTTGATTATTATTTTTTCAATGCAAATTTTATGTCTTGATTGAATTTGCAAAGTTTATATTCAGGTAGAGTTGAATTTTATTTAGTTTCTTAAATCAAATCCGACCCGTTTATATTTGACGTGCCCGCCCCTCTTTTAATTGACCCGACTCGCTTATTTGTGTATATTATTAGTGTGCTTACTAATATTTTGGACCCCCTCAATAAAAATTTCTGCCTCCGCCACTGCACGGGGTGCCAACCCCTGAAGTATAGAGAGGAGTTTGGGGCTGTCTGGCAGGGGCACGGCCCCAGGCCCCAACCCTAAAAATTCTGCTGAGCACTTATGCTCGTTTTCATATCCTAAATCGCCTAAATCAAACGATTTCTTCCCCAATCACTTGGATTTGATTACTTAACTTAATTGCACTCTAATGTACTGAAAACAACACTAAAATTACTCAATTTGATCACAATAAATCATCAAAACCCTAACACAACAAGGTTTAGAATGAACATCAAAAATTCATCAAGAACTCAAATCTTTAAACATTAAGAAAGAAATTTCGCTAAGAAAAATAAAATGATTGGCGTGTGGGTGAAAAAACCAAACACTATGTAATCTTACATACCTATTAGGAATTACACCTATGGCGAAAATCTGCAACTAAACTCTAGAACCTCGACAAATGTCTTCATCCTTGCCTCTTTTCTCCTATTTTCTTTTCCTGCCTCTTCTTGAAACATCAACTAAAACCCTAGGTGTATATTAGGATATTAAAACAGAAACTTAAAAGGATTATAACTCTAAAATATTATTAAAAATGAATTAAATATGATTCTGTAAGGAAAGAACCGAAATACGCCTCATATTTTAGGCAAACTTTCCTTAATTGGAAAGACTAACATCAGAAGGTCATATCTAACTCATCTGAACTCGAAACATAGCAAACTCAGCGGTGTTGGAAATATAATTCAGAGATATGTCCTATTATATCTTGTAGCACACCTAACTCATCATGTTCTAGATGGTACGATTTTTTGAAGTTGACCCAAATCTCATACTTAGCTAAAGTTGCAAAATTTCAGATTTTGCTATTTCCAATTAAATTATTTTTAGAAATCTTGGTTCTACTTCTAGTGACATGACCTTAATACTTAAGAAAAAATTTAACTTCTTGGTGAAATCTCTTTCACTATGATTAACGGCTGAAGTCTTAGTTCGAAAAGATTTTCTGGGGTCTTACAATATCACCCCCCTTGGGATCATTTATCCTCGAATGAAGATTGAAATCGGTATAGAATGGTTTACTCTTACTAAGGTCTACGTCTAATGGTCTGCTCTTACTATATTCAATGTTAAACTCAAGTTTTTATGTTTTGATTCCATACTTCTCTATATGGAATATCATCTCAAACAATTACTCTTTACCACTACATTCAAGCTCAGACATCTAACAACTCCATGAATTCCTATGAATGAACTCCTTATGAAATCTTCAAACAGTTGACTTGATTTCTCATCTTATCATCTTCCCCTTGTGTCTAAAGCTAACACTTGAAAGCTATGGACCTATTCCACATCTCTAACTGGTATACATTATATTAATGCACTTTCTACTCTTATGACTTAGTCACACCACTGCGCTTATTAAAAGGTTACGTTCTCTACTACTCACATTCATTGAAACAACTGTCTCAATTCCTCACCTGTTCTATGTCAAATCTATCATATCAAATCTCAAGACTAACATCATGACCCTTTTTTTTTTCATTTTTGTGGATCATGAAACTCATCTCAAATTCTAGCTTAATGTTACTTAATAAACCCGAATGTCAATATGATTGCTCACCTACTATACTATAACACATTACTAAGATGGAAATTTAGGAATCGTTGTCCACTAGGACTTCATGATGATTAGCCAATCCTTACGTCTCAGTCTGCATACTCAAGTGACCATCATCTTCCACTTCCCAACTTAAATGCTACCTACTCACATACTGCGCACTATCTCTCAAATAACTCTATAATCCTCTGAAGTTCTTCTATCAAAATTCATAAGCCTAGATTAATCTATCACATTGTGAATATTCTGGCTCTTCTATATATTCACCACTTGCACTTGGTCATTACTAACACAATGACACATTATTATAACCCCTATTTCGTTAAGGTATATCCTAAATCATGTTGACTGGAAATACTTACTTTACCGCTATCCTCATCTATTTACAACTCTTCACTTATTAGTCTACTCATAAGGGAAAACTCTTTATTACTAACTTACTAGGTACATGATTATTGTAACATAGTTTGTCACAATACCATCCCCCTTCCTTAAATTACCAACTCTCTGCATACTTTCCTCTAACTATGGGATCTTTCACTACTACTACTCATGATCTCATAGCTCATATTACTTTTTTGGGGGGTGAAATCATACCCAATCTCTAAACATGCTCTCTCATAAAGATCTCAGCTGAAAAAAGGTTTAGGGAACATAGTGCAACTCTTTTTTAGCTCAAATGCACGATTGATGTGAATATGGGTGCATTACTATGAAACTGAACAATTATTGGGTTCCTGTTAAGCCCCTCTGATGTCTCATGGCTTTCTCAAGACTCTTGCTAAAAACAACTCATCCATAAGAATCTCTTAACTTTATTTTTAAACCACCTCTAGTATGATTGGTACTCAAATGAATATGAAAACGCACGAGTTAGAATAGATCTCTATGACTTAGTCACTTATCTCTTTTGCACGTTTAAGAGTATGAAAGAAGGGAAACTTTTCTTAAATGCCTATAGTACCTCATTCATAGAAGTGGGGCCCTCACAACCATAAAAAAGATCCTACTGACACGAATTCATAGACATCCTAGGACATTTAAACTCCGTGTTCTATTTCCAATTAAATCCTTTTTGAAACTCTTGGTGCTATATCTAGTGACTGACCTTAGTACTTCAAAAAAATTTAATTCCTTGGTGAACTCTCACTCTCTACGACTAACAGCTCAAGTCTTAGTTCGAAAAAATTTGGGTGTTACAAGGTTAACTTGGGGTCATTCATTATCCTAGGTCCAGTTTGTGCGTCTTGGGTTAGCCTCGGGGCCTGACATAACATACAAAGTCTGCAAATAGAAAACTACATAAAATCAATAAAAGAATCTTGTCCCTCTAAGATAATCCGCATGAAAGGAACCAAAGAAGAAAAACCGCTAATTTAGTGTTTTGAGCTTTCTGCACCAGTTCCAATTTGATGATTTTCTAATAAGGCAATAATAAATCGAATGCAATATCTATTAAACCTTGGTTCATGATATACGCAAATTATGGTGTGTCATTTTACGAAACATGCAAGGGAGCCAACCAAAATTTGGAACTATGCTGAAGAACTTAGGGGGATGTTGATGACATACCTGCAACACTTTATAAGCAATTCTCTTGTAGAAATCATTGAGGTCTGATAAATACATCTCCTTCATAGCTTGATCTGCATTACAAATTTTCAATAAATCAATTGACGAAATGTCAAGAATAAATTCTCATTTGGTAAGGTGATAATTAAAACAACTATATGATACAATATAGAATGAACTAGAGAATCTTTAAAAAAGAACCTTCTAGATAAAATGGTTATTAAGTAGAAGACGAAGACTACAACTAATTAACATGTAAATAGTAAACTAAGTTACTAAGCTTAGCTTCCTTTAGCTCCTTTTTTTATAAGTTCCACAATTTGATTATAGACCAGCTCAGCTAGGAGGAATTAGAATATTTTCCTAAAATTAGATTGCGAGCTATAACACAGTTTGATGGCAATCATTAATTTTTTTCACATTACACCTTTATCATCAATGAGATAAAACGAGGGTACACAATGAAATAATAACAATTAGTTGGCTTCACAAGTGAAAAACGATGGGATGGAGAATACAGAGCATGTTAGTGTTATATTTTTATTCTTGAACAATTGAAAGTATTCCAACTTATTGCTAGCTAGTAAATCAAGTCGAGGATGTAAGTAAAGAAGGACGAGTTTCGAAAACAGAAGTATTGAATTTATCTATATAAGAAATAAAATAAATAAAAAAATTAAATGTATACCAATAAATACAGAAGAACATATGTATTTCCACAATAAAACATCTTATAGCGATTGTAGACATTGAATTTTTTTGGGACTCTACAAGATGTGTTCAATTCAAGCTGGGACTCTCCAAATTGTGTTCAACTCAAACTAGGATTCATGAAGGCTACTCAACCCTCAACCCTTGTTTATGACTATATAAAACTTACTGATTTCCCTTAAAAGACAACCGAAAAATTTCATAGCGAGATCAAGACCTCGAATATTTCGCAAATTGATGAAAAATTCATATATAGGTCAAATCGAAATCATCCTAATTCAAGAAATATGTCAAAAGTGACCCTCAAATCATGGATAAATTATAGGAGAGTAGAATCAAGGAGGAATAGAATTGTACTTGTAATATTTATCAATAAAGGTATGCTTCTTCACATTTTATTTGTGATTGCAATTTATTTTCTGTCGCTTTAAAATTTGTTGCAAACAAATTGTCACGCCCAGTGGGACCAAAGTTTCCCTTCAGCTCTTCTCTCTTAAATCAAATCTGAAGCTACAAATGAAGAAGAATAAGTACTTCGAGCCATGTCTTCGAGTTTCATCAAGTCTACACTCCGACAAGGCTTCAAGCAGGGTCATTTGTACACATTGAAATTTTGTGGGACTCTAAAAGATGCATTCAATTCGAGTTGAGACTCTACAAATTGTGTTCAACTCAAATTAGGACTCTTTGATGTTAAATAACCTTAAACCCTCGTTTATGCAAATATAAAGGATATTAAATTCCCTTAAAATGCATCTTAGAAATTCCATAGAGAGATCAAGACCTCAAACATTCCCCAAATTAATGGAATTCATATAAATGTCAAATATATATCATCCTAATTAGAGAAATACACCACAAACGATCCTCGAATCATTGATAAATCTTAGGAGAGTATAATCAAGGGAGGAATGGTATTGTACCCACTATATTTATCAATAAAGTTATGTTTCTTCATATTTTATTAGTGATTGCATTTTATTTTTGTTCGTTTAAAATTTGTTTCAAACAACCATATATTCAAGGGTATACTTCTCGCACAAATAAGTTTATCCCTCAAATTAGCAAATACAAATTTCAGTTGCCGGAAAACATATTGTTGACATGCCATGAAGAACTTTGACCCGAACTTACAGATATATTATCTATCTCATGAAATAAGTTAATATGATATCAACACTCAAAAAATAGTTTTCTGTAAATTAATTAATTGGCCAAATACATAAACAAATCCCTAAACTTGTTGGGTTTTTTCCCTCAGGTACGTCAACTACGTCATTTTTCAATTGAATCATTGAACCACCCATAATTTGAGTCTTTAAAATACTGTTCGTTGATTTTTTGATTAGCTTATATATGGTAAATGTCTTTATTTATGTTCGAATTATAATAATTTTGATTGAAGGAATCAAGACAAACCGTGTTAGTCTCATTTGTTTTCTAATGTGTTCAAATCATTTAAGTAAAACACAATTGTTCTCAAACATTTTCACTATCAATTCGACTAATGATTTGTGGAACAACATATGTATCCTCTATCAATATCCCTCACAAATCTTGTTCTACATCAGACAACGGTGTTTGTTTAAACGGAAAAATTATGGGGGTTCAATGATTCGGTAGGAAAATGATGTAGTTGAGGTACTTGAGGGAAAAACCCCACTAAGTTTAGGGATCTGCTTATGTATTTGGCCCAATTAATTTATCCAAACATACTTCTTTTCTAATCATGCCAGAGCATGTGAACTTAATGTTAGTCTGATATTAAGAAAAAAAATCATACAATAATTAAATTTGAAAGATTGATTTTAATAATTTAATTATCATTATTATTATTATTATTATTATTGTGATTTTGTTTTAGATATGGAAGCATTAGTTGGTGTAAATACTACCCACATTTTTGCATGATTTCAATATTTCTTTGGTTATAGGTATATTTGTCATTTTTGAGGTGGTTCATCATTTTCTCTATGTTCAGTAGATATTTTATCCCATAAGTAGGATTCATATTTCTCTATTAGAAGAGATTCTCTCTCTTTTTGTCGTATGTTTTAAAAATGATTATTATTATAAGGATAAGGATAAGATTTATGGACATTCTACTTTTCTCATGCAACAATTATCACACTAAGCACACTGGATGGATTAATTTTTGAAGCATCACAAAATAGCAGAAAAATTCTGAAGTATAATGTAAGAATTTAAAGACTACATGTCACGACCCAAAGTAGACCCTAGGCATAACATGACGGATAAAACTCTGGGAGGCCCTACTCAATCCACTTAGCATACAACATACAAGATAATAGAAGTAAAGATTTGAAAATATAGCATTTCATACAAAAGAATTTGAGGAAAGTGGAAATCTAACTTAAATCTCAACACAATCTACTACATCATAGAGAAATATATTGACACGTAATTCATACATCACATAAGAAGTCTGAAAATAGAAAAAGACCTAAAATCAATAAATTCATATCGTCCCTCTAATCATGAGGACTCAAAAATCTTCAAAATCTTAAAAGAATCAACTTGCAAAGAGAATGGAGAATAGGATTTCGGACCCTATATCATGAAACTTTGTAGCTACAAGTATGCATTAGAATATGGAACACAAAAATTATTATAACAATGCATAACAGTAAAGTAATCATCCTAAAAAGAATTTACATCACATGTAATGACAAGCTAAATCATAAAATAACATGTGATGAATAAAAATTCATAAATGTATGCAAGATAAACAGCTTATAAAACACATGTGAGATACTTTAGAAAGTAACTTTTGTTCATTATGTAATATCCCGCCTTAGAAAAGAACTAAATTTAGAAAGAACTAAATTGGAAAAAGCAAAATTAAGAATTTTGCAAGTTATGCTTAAGTTGTGAGTTTTGGGTGAACTTCAAACGATCATAAATTTCAGTGCATGATGAGTTAGGTGGCATATAAGATATCAAATAAAGTTTCTTTGGATCATCTTTCCAACTCCATCGAGTTTTCTAAATTTTAAGTTCAGATAAGGGAGATGTGCCCGTTTGAAGTTTGCTTGTTCAGTTGAGGAAATTTACCTGAAATAATGATTAATATTTTTTGGTCTTTTCCTTACCCTATTTGCTTTAAATGTTTTAAGTATATTTTAGGTGTATAAACTAATGTGGATCAGTTTTACAACTCTAAATTACCTTTCTAATTTTTAGAGGAGTTCAAAAGGAGAGGTTCAAAGCGTTCAACGAGATTCTTGAAATTCGTCGAGGAATTTTGCTAAATTAAAGTATGTAAGGTTTCATAGTGCTGGGTTCATTCACCCACCGGACAATTATGTAATTTTCATCCATAATTTTGTTCTTGAGGTTGAATGATATGATTTTCTGATGGGTGTTTTTGAGGTTTTGTTCTTCATACTTTATTATGGAGTTTAATGAATTCTTGAGGTGAGGATTTTCATCTTTGAGGGTTCTTCTTGAAGAAAGTGAGTAGATTCTTGTGTACTTATATTGGGTTATTGAATCTAAGGAATATTTTGAGAGGGAAATAGATTTGTGATGGGTTATTGAATGAGTGAATTCCATGAATTAGTTTAGGGGTCTATTAACTATTTATAGTTCGTTTTAACTAGGTAATTTTTTCGCGCTTCGCGCGGTCATAAATAATAATTGTATTGAAGTTGTAAGTAATTTTTTTATAATTAATATTCATACATTAAAAATAATGAAAAATTATGTTCTTAAAAAATATTAGCAAAAGTCTAACATGAATTTGATTATTTGTCATTATCACATAACTAGAGAAACTCTAATTAATGAATTATTCATGAAATAAAATATCATTGGTTCTTTAATAAACACTAAATGGAAAATAAAGAAGAAAATAAGAATATAGATACAAAGGCATTTCGTAATAAAAAGAAACATTTAAGTCATATAGATTATACAATTATGATATATGTCTTAAGAGAAAATTCAAAAAATTGTTAACATATTCAAAATAGAAATTAAGCTTGAACATGAAAACAATTATAAATTTTGAACTTGTATAATGAATTTTTTCAATTGAGAAGTGAGAAATTTCATATCTATGTGAAAATAGATTAATATGTAAGATTATATATAGTACTTTTAAGATATAGAATTTAATATAGAATATCAAAACCTAAATTCTTAGAACTAAGTACAATAATTATTTTCTACACAATGAAAATGTGTACTATATGTGTATATGTTCACTATAAATAGAGAAAATAACTTTGGAGAAACATAAACAACAATGTTTAAAAAATACACTAAAAACAATTAATATCATAAGCACAAATTAATGAGTGTAAAAAAAAACAGAATATGTAAAAATAGAAAGAAATTGAAAGGAAAAATTTGAGTCCACTAAACGCACAATGTTCCCTTAATAAAACTGTCACCATCTAATAAGGAAGGTTTAAAGAATTACATCCTCTTTGGATATAACGATTTGATTCACCAACTTATTGATACTAAACAGTGGTGTTTGTAAGTCACTCAATAGGACAAAAGTAGACAAATACTTAATTTTGCGGAAGTGGAAGAAGAAAATCAGAATTTTCTTATTTAAAATGAAAGAAAATCCTTCTCTTTATAGACAAACGGGTAGTGTGAACAAATGTTTATTGTGTCTTATCAGAAAGATTACAAATATTTGAAAATTTTGCAACCCATTGAATAGTTCACAATCATTCATATAAGTCATAACTTTTCACAAAGTCGCAACTCTTCATTAAAGTCGCAACTCTTCATTAAAGTTACAACTTTTCATAAAAGTCACAAATTTTGATAAAAGTAATAACTTTTCATGAAAGTCGCAAGTTTTCATAAAAGTGACGTCTTTTTTTTGTAAAAGAGAAAGGCTAGTTTTGGTAACAAATAAATTTAAAAGGAAATTCTTGCTTGTGGTGGCACCACGTAGGCGGATTTAGGGTTCTCTTTTATATAAATTTTTTATTAGTATTAACCGACCCTAATTTTTTAATTAATTAACCTTAATATCCTCCCTTAACTCTAACGAAAACAAATTATATACCCTACATGTGTGACCCACGACTCCCCACCCACGGGCCGTGGGGGGGGGGCTCACACTCCGTGTTGTACAAACGTGGTTAGGCTCTTAATCTTAGAGGTTGCAGGGAGGCCAAGCCTCGACCCAAGACCCCCACCTACGGGGCATAGGTCCACCCACAGACCGTGGGTGCCCTATCCATAGGTCAAGGCTGCAATTTCCTAGCTTTTGGAAGCCCCCCCCCCCCCCCCCCGATCTCCTCAAGGACCCTCGAGGGGTGGGGGTCCTTGGGGGGTCATGCCTTGAATTTTTACCCAAAAACATTAGTACTAAGTAACAGAGGTTATTTTACGACTCTACTCATTACGTTTGACTCCATTAAGGTCACTATAGGCTCTAGTTTAGTATTTAGTTTTAGGGAACATAACAAATGCTATAATTTTTTTCCAAAACAATGACTTGAGAAGTAAACTACAATTAATATTATTATCACAAAAGAAAAATCAGCTTATAATGGTTCATTAAGAAATTTATATTTGAAAACGATTAAAATATCATCATCATTTAAGGTAACACACTTCACAAATCATAAGAATATATTGAAGAAAAAACTAAAAAGAGAGGCCATAATTTTTCTTTAGAGAAATGTGGCCTTTGTTTGTAGTGTTGCTAAAGATTCAAAAGAAAATTTTGGAGATGGATATTTCAAATTTTAGTACGATTCCCATATAAAATTTAAGTAATTTATCATTATAGTTGCAGTACTTTCTACATAATTTAGGGAAATGATGCATAAGTTGGTTCACAAGTACTTTACATAATCCACGGAGGGTGCATTGTTTCACAAACACTTTATATGTTCTCAATGCTCATCAAGTTTTGTACCAGAGCTCAATCTATCAATACCAAACATTTCAAAACCATTCCATACTTGACACAATCCATCATGACAACCATCTAATAAATAAAATGCAGAATCCTATCAAACTCATAAGCAATATCTTGCCCACGGGAATCCAGCCTAGACGGATGGTTTGCATGTGTATATTGTGCTTGCATTGGATATAACGTGCAGCATATGATGAGTAACATACGACTAAATTAAGACAGATCATTAACTTTGAACACAAAATCTTAGAACGAAACTGAGGAGACTAAAAACATCACAACCATGTAATTAAACAAGTGGGATCTGGGGAGGGTAGGATGTACTCAATCCTTATAGTAGATCTGTTGTTTCTGATAGACCTCTGACACAAAAAAAATGTAACAAACGCAATAAAGTAAGAAAGAAAAAAACAAAGTAGCCATGTACGAAACAAGTGTAGCAACACATATTAATACACATAGGTGTTATAAATGAAAATAGTGAGGTGGAGGAATCTTATAGTAGTAACATAATGTAGGGATTTATTGTTATGGAAATCTTCCGAGTCTTTCATCCCCAATTTTGAGAAATCTGAGCTTTTCATCCCCCTTCTTGTCTATCTTATATTTCAGTCTTTTATCGTTCTTTTGATTTGTGGATTCTCTAATATAAGGACAGTTTTGATTGAGTCCTATTTTCAAGTAATATAAGCAGTAGTTGGAAAAAGAAACTACAAGCTACCTAAATCATACTACTAAAAGTACGACAACACTCGACTCCCTACTAACCTTCTCTAATCTTTGATCTCCATACCTTACTATTTAAACACATGAGACCTTCGAATAAAGTAGAAGTAGAAAGAGATATCAGTCATAACTTAAGAGATTTATACTAGGAAACTAATCATAAGTTCCAAGTAATCAAGCTCCCCCTAAAGAAAGAAAAAACTCCACTCGAAATGTAGATGCATGTTAACACAAGAGGAAAACAACTTCAACAAGGTGAAAACAATTGAATTATACAAAAAAATTCGGACTGCCTACCTGACTTGTATGGATAGGAGCCTGAGGAAGTTACCCCTGCAATGCAGAAGAAGTAGGCATGTGGAGATTTTTGCCTATTAGAAAGAAACTTATGTGCTTCTCAAACGAACGCAGTTTCGCCTTGTTACAAAGATTAATATCATGTTTGTTAAGCTGCAAGAAAATCATAATGCGTTCCAGAGTCATCTTGAACATCTTGAGTTCTTCAGTTCTCTCATTTGGAAGACTCTGACAAAGAGAGTCCTGCAATAAATCAAGGAAAAAAGGGACAAATAACATAATTGAAAAAATTACATAATGAGAAAAATAACATAGTAGGGAAGGTTCACACAATTCAGCAGAATGTTGACTCAAGTGATTTTAAATTCAGATAAATCATGCGCTTGCCCGAAAAATTAGGGAATCATTAATTCTTTACTTTTTCTCATGATGACAATCAATAGGAAAGGAACCAAAGAAGAAATAACGCTAATATACTGTCTTGAGCTTTCTGCATCAGTTCCCAGTTTGAGGAGTTTCCAATAAGGAAATAAGTAATACAACGCAATATGAATTACACCTTGGGGCATGCAATATGCAAATGATGGTGTGTCATTTTACGGAACTTGCAAGTGAGCCAACCAAAATTTGAAACAATGATGAAACACTTAAAGGGATGTTATTGACATACCTGCTGCACTTTAGAAGTAATTTTCTCGTATAAATCATTGATATCTGATAAATACATCTCCTTCATAGACTTAATCTGCATAAATAATTCAATAAGTCATCAAGAATGCATATCCAACATGGTTAGGTGATAATTAGATCAACTGTACGATACAATTGAGAACAAAACTAGAAAATCGTCACAAAAGAACCTTCTAGATAAAAAGGTTAAAAGTGAAGTAGAACTAAGTTACTGAACTTTGCTTCCTTTAGCCTCTTGGTGCTAAAATCAAGAATGAAACTTCCGCAATGTGATCATAGACCAGCACAACCAGGAGGATTAGAATATACTTTTTTAAAGTTAGGTTGCGAGATATAACACAATTTAATGGCAATCATTTCTTTTTTTTAACTTTACACCTTTATCATCAATGAGGTCAAAAGAGGATAAACAATAAAATAATAACATTGTAGTTGGCTTTAGAAGTGAATTACAATGGGATGGAGAATACAGAGAATGTTAGTGTTATATGTTTATTCTTGGAGAAATTGAAGTATTCTAACTTATTACTAGCTAAGTCAGCGATGTAAGTAGATAAGACTGAGTTTTGAAGACGGAAGCATTGGATTTCTCTATAATAAGAAATAAAATTTAAAAATAGAAAAAAATATATTGATACAAATGAACGGATGTCTTTTCTCAAAAAAACATCTTATACCAATATATTCATGTATATACTTCTTGCACAAATAGGTTTATCCCTCAAATTCACAATTAAAGATTGTGGTGACATGCCATGAAGAACTTTGACCCGAACTTACAGACATATGATCTTAGCACTCAACAAATAATTTTCTCTAATCAGTTAATTTATCAAAATATACTTCATTTCTAAATTATTTTAGGGCATGTGAAATTAATTTGTTGTCGATAAAAATATGGGACCAAGACGGGCTTATACAGAGCACCAGCACAGTGAGGATTCATGTTCGATTCTAAGAAGTTACCTGTTAACATGCTTAGATTTCTATTACCTCTAAGAAATGGAATACATAAAGCATCTTGCGTGGAGGGGTATGGTCATGAATTTAGTTGTTCATTTGGTATGGTAAACCTCTTCTATTACTCTATAATCAAAGGAAATATTTTGAAACATTCAGCTATTTCTTATAATGTTATAACCAGCCATTTTATCAAAATCCACATATCAAATTTCCACAGTTTTCAAAATCTTGTACAAATAAAGAGTACCATTGCAAATCATACCTTTTGGTAAAGCTCTTCCTGCCAATCAACTCTGTTTGCGTTTTCCGTCTGTACTGTAGAATGTACATATGCTATAAACAGAATGCAAATGGAGATATAAGTAAAGAAAAAGGTGATGACAATGTTACATATTTCAACCATACTACCTCCCACCAGCAATAAGTACTATGTAACTCTGTCCACTAAGGCTATGAAAGATAGAAAAAGCCATTACATGTTTTTTCTTCTTTGCTGGGATTCGCACATTAGACCTCATGATTTTCAACCACTTCATTGACCACTACGCCACAATCTTCCATCTAGATGTACATGTCTAAGAAAATTAAGCTTCAACTTTTATGGAAATTTTGAAATATTTTAATACTTCTATCTTTAAATCTGTACTATTATAAAAGTACGAACCACCATCACAAAATTTGATCGCTTCATAAATGCACCTTTGTTGGATGGTATTGCTATTACAATCAATTTTTTACTTTTCTTTTTAGCCAACAGTCTATGTTCAAGCAAGATGTGCCTCTAATACACTGAGATCTAGGAAGAGATTTCATCATCCAAAATTCCAAAATAATTTTTGCTAAAAATTTAAACGGGCGTCTTTCAAGACCTTATCTATATAGACGGTAGGTCAACAAGGCCAAAACAATTCATTTTCAAGGTCAAATGAGTCATAGAGAAGGTAAACCCCCTATTTCACAGATTTTTATGTGTTATAGTCCACAATCTTTTTTGGTTATCCGATTTTCCGATTTTATTTTTGCCAAAAATTTATACAGACGTCCGTTAGACCTTATATATGGATTCGGTTGGTCACCACAGCAAAAACAACCCAATTTCAAGGTCAAACGAGTCATAGAGCAGGTAAATCCCCCATTTTGCCGATTTTCGTGTGCTATAGTCAACCATCTTTTTTCGTCATCTGGAATTGCAAGTTCATTTTTGCCAAAAATTTACAGGGATGTCCATTAAAACCTTATCTATGGAGCTAGTTGGTCACCATGGCCAAAACGACCAATTTACCAGGTCAAACGAGCCTAGAGTAGGTAAACCCCTTATTTTGCCAATTTTCCTGTGCTGTAGTCCACCATCTTTTTTATCATCCGGAATTCGAATATTATTTTTGCCAAAAATTTAGGCAGACGTCCATTAAGACCTTATTTATGGAGACGGTCCAAAAGGGCCCATTTCAATGTCAAACAAGCCATAGAGCACGTAAATCCCCCACTTTGTTGATTTTCATGTGCTATTGTCCACCATCTTTTTTGGTCATCCGGAATTTTGAGTTCAATTTTGCCAAAAATTTACATGGACGCTCATTTAAGACATTATCTATAGAGTTGGTTAGTCACCATGGTCCAAATGACCCATTTTCTAGGTCAAACAATCTTTAAAGAAATAAAAAACCCTATTTTGTCAATTTTCGTGTGCTATAGTCCACCATCTTTTTGGTCATTCAAATCGTTCATTTTGCCAAAAATTTACATGGACGTTTATTAAGACCATATCTATGGATACGATCTGTCACCACGGTCAAAACGTCCCATTTTCAAGGTCAAATGAGCCCCCGAGTAGGTAAACCCTCCATTTTGCCCATTTTCATATGTTATTGTCCACTATCTGTTTTGGTCATCTTGAATTTCGAGTTTATTTTTGCCAAAACTTTATTCAGACGTCTGTTAAAACCTTATATATGGAGTCGGTTGGTCACCACAGCCAAAATGACTCATTTTCAAGGTCAAACGAGCTCAGAGAAAGTAAACCCCCCATTATGCCGATTTAGTGTCCTATAGTCCACTAATTTTTTGTTCATCCGGAATTCTGAGATTATTTTTGACAAAAATTTACATGTACGTCCATTAAGTTCTTATCTATGGATCCGGTTCGTCACCACGACTTAAATGTCCCATTTTCAAGGTCAATGAGCCCCTAACCAGGTAAACCCTCATTTTGTTGATTTTCGTGTACTATAATCCACCATCTTCTTTGGTCATCCAGAATCCAAGTTCATTTTTTCCAAAAATTTACATGGACGTCCGTTAAGACCTTATCTATGGAGCTCGTTGGTCACCAAGGTCAAAATGACCCATTTTGAAGGTCAAACGAGCCTAGAGTAGGTAAACCTCCTATTATATTGATTTTCCGTGTATAGTCCACTATCTTTTTTGGTCTTCTAGAAATTTGAGTTAATTTTTGCCATAAATTTTAACGGACATTCATGAAGTCCTTATATATGGAGTTGGCTGGTCACCATGACTAAAACAACCCATTTTCAAGGTCAAAGTACCTCTAGAGTAGGTCAACCCTATATTTTGCTGATTTTCGTGTGCTATAGTCCACCATCTTTTTTAGTCACCCATAAATTCAAGTTCATTTTCTCCAAAAATTTGCACAGACGTCCGTTTAGACTTTATCTATGGAGTGGGTTGGTCACCACGGCCAAAACAATCCATTGTTAAGTTCAAACGAGCCCCATAGCAGGTAAACCTTCAAATTTTTTTATCGATTTTCGTGTGATATATCCCACCATCTTTTTTGGTCATCTTAAATTTTGAGTTCATTTTTTCCAAAATTTTACACGGATATCTGTTAAGACCTTATCTATGGAGCCAGTTGGTCACCACGACAAAAAAACACCCATTTTCAAAGTCAAACGAGCCCATAGCAGGTAAACCCACCATTTCTCCATTTTCGTGTATTATAATCCACCATATTTTTTGGTCATCCGTAATTCCGAGTTCATTTTTAGCAAAAATTACATAAACGTCTATTAAGACCTTATCTATGAAGTCGGTTTGTCACCACAGCTAAAACAACAATATTAAAGGTCAAATGAGCCCTAGAGCATTTTGCCAATTATCATGTGGTATAGTTACCATCTTTTTTGGTTATCCAAAAATCCGAGTTTAATTTTGCCAAGAATTTACACAGACATTTTTGAAGACCTCATCTATAGGTCAGGTTGATCACCACGGCCATAATGACCCATTTTCAAGGTAAACGACCTCTATAGCAGGTAAACCCCCTATTTTGTCAATTTTTGTGTGCTATAGTTCACTATCTTTTTTGGTTATTAAGACTTCCAGTATCATTTTTGTCAAAAGTTTACACGAACGTTCGTTTAGAACTTATATATGGAGTCGGTTGGTCACAACATCCAAAACGAGCCATTTCAATGTCAAACGAGCCCCAAACATGGTGAACCTCCCATTTTGCCTATTTTCTTGTTCTATCATCCACCATCTTTATTGGTCGCCCAGAATTTCGGGTTCATTTTTTCTAATATTTAGACAAACGTCTGTTAAGACCTTATCTATGGATCCGGTTTTCACTATGACCAAAACGGTCCATTTTCAAGGTCAAAAGAGCCCTAGAGAAAATAAACCCTCAGTTTGCCGATTTTTATGTGCTATATTCCACCATTGTTTTTGGTCATCAAGAATTCTTATTTCTTTTTTATCCAAAAGGTTACAAAGATGTTTGTTAAGATCTTATATATGGATATATTTTTTTACCACTACCAAAACACCCATTCTCAGATCAAACGAGTCCTAAAGCAGGTAAACATCCCATTTTACAAATTTTTGTGTGCTATAGTTCACCATCTTTTTTGGTCATCCGGAAATCCGAGTTTATTTTTGCAATAAATTTATGTGGATTTCCGTAAAGACCTTGTATATGGGTTCGATTTCTCACCAGGGCCAAAACGACGCATATTAAAGGTCAAACGAGCCCTAGAACAGATAAACCCCCATTTTGCCAATTTTCATGTGGTATAGTTACCATCTTGTTTGGTCATCCAGAATTTTGAGTTCACTTTTGCCAAAAATTTACATGGAAACCTGTTAAGACCTTTTCTATTAAAGGTCAAACGAGCCCTAGAGCAAGTAGACCCCCTATTTTCATAATTTTCGTGTGCTATAGTCCAATATCTTGTTTGGTCATTCGGAATGTAAAGATTATTTTTCCAAGAATTTACACGAAAGTCTGCTTAGACCTTATCTTTGGAGAGGTTTGTAACCATATCCAAAATGAACCATTTTCAAGGTCAAACGAGCCCCAGACAAGGTAAACCCCTATTTTACCCTTTTTCGTGTTCTGTATCCACCACTTTTTTTGGTCATCCAAAATTCCGAGTTCATCCTTGCCAAAAAATTACAATGATATCCATTTAGACCTTATCTATGGAGACATTTTGTCACAATGGCCAAAACAACCCATTTTGAAGGTCAAATGTTCTTAGAGCAGGTAAACCTCCTATTTTGCCGATTTTAGTGTACTATGGTCCACCATCTTTTTCGGTTATCCTGAATTCTGAGTTCATTTTTGCCAAAATTTTACACGTACATCTTTAAACACTTTTTCTATGAAGCTGGTTGGTCACCACGTCCAATACGACTCATTATTAAGGTCAAACGAGTCATAGAGCAGGTAAACCTTCCATTTTGTCAATTTTGGTGTGCAATAGTCCACATTCTTTTTTGGTTATCAGAAATTCTGAGTTCATTTTTGCCAAAAATTTACATGAATATCCGTTAAGACTTTATCTATGAGCCGGTTGTTCACCACGGTAAAAAATGCCCATTCTCATGGTCAAATGAGTCCAAAGCTAGTAACCCCCCCCCCTTATTTTGCCGATTTTCGTGTGCTATCTTTTTTGGTCATCCAGAATTCCAAGTTCATATTTACAAAAATCTCACACGGACGTCCATTATAACCTTATCTATACAGCTGGTTGGTCACCACAGCCAAAACGACCCATATTAAAGGTCAAACAAGCTCTAGAACAGTTAAACCCCCATTTTGCAAATATTCGTGTGGTATCATTACCATCTATTTTGGTCATCCAGAATTCCAAGTTCACTTTTGCCAAAAAATTATATGGACATTCGTTAAGACCTTTTCTCTTGAGCCGGTTGGTTACCACGTCCAAAAGGACCCATTTTAAAGGTCAAAGGAGCCCTAGAGTAGGTAAACCCCCTATTTTTACAATTATTGTGTGCTATAGTCCACCATCTTTTTTGGTCATTCCGAATTCCGAGATCATTTTTGCCTAAGATTTACAAAAAATTTAGCTTAGACCTTATATATGGATCCGGTTGGTCACGACATCCAAAACGGCCTATATTCAAGGTCAAACGAGCCCAGACAATATAAACCCCCAATTTTGCAAATTTTTGTGTTTTATAATCCACCATCTTTTTTTGTCATCAGGAATCCCGAATTCATCCTTGCTAAAAATTTACACAGGTTCACGCTTAAAACTTATCTATGGAGTTGGTTGTTCACCATGGCAAAATCGGCCCATTTTCAAGGTCAAACGAGCTCAGAGCAGTTAAAACACCACTATTTTGCTGATTTTCGTGTGCTATATCTGCCATCGTTTTTGCTCATCTGAAATTCTAAATTGATTTTTGCCAAAATTTTACAAAAACATCTGTTAAGACCCTTATATATGGATTCGGTTGCTCACCACGGCCAAAATAGACCATATTAAATGTCAAACGAGCGCTAGAGCATGTAAACCCCCTATTTTGCTAATTTCGTGTGCTAAAGTCGAGCATCTTTTTTGGTCATTCAGAATTCCGATAACATTTTTGTAGAAAACATAGACGGATGCACGTTTAGAACTTATCTATGGAACCGGTTGGTCACACAGCCAAAGGACCCATTTTCAAGGTCAAATGAGCCCATAGAAGGTAAATCCCCCATTTTACCAATTTTTGTGTTCTATAATCCACCATCTTTTTTGGTCATCCAGAATTTTGAGTTCATTTTTCCCAGAAATTTACATGGACATCCGTTAAGACCTTATCTATAGAGTCGGTTGGTTATTACGACCAAAATGACCAATTTTTAAGGTCAAACGAGACCTTGAGACGGTAAACCCCCAATTTGCCATTTTTTGTGTGCTATAGTACACTATCATTTATGGTCATACAAAACTCTGATTTATTTTTGTACAAAAATTTACACGGAATTCTGCTTAGACCTTATCCATGGAGTCAGTTGGCACCACGGCCAATATGACTCATTTTCAAGTTCAAACGAGCCGAGAGCAGGTAACCCCCCCCCCCCTTTAATTTTACCAATTTTCATGTGCTATTATCCACCATCTTTTTTGGTCATCTAGAATTCTGATTTCATTTTTACCTTATATTTACACAAAGTCGGATAAAACCTTACATATAGAGCTGGTTGGTTACCACAACCAAAATGACCCATTTTTAAGGTAAAATGAGCCTAGAGATGGTAAACACCCAAACCCCCAATTTTACGGATTTTTATTTGCTATAGTTAACTATCTTCTTTGGTCATAAAAATTCTGAGTTCTTTTTCGCCAAAAATTTACACGAACATCCGTTTAGACCTTATCTATGTGCCCGATTGGTCACCACAACCAAAATGACCCTTTTTTAAGGTCAAACGAGCCCCAAAGCATGCAAATGTTCATTTTTGCTGATTTTGGTGTGCAATAGTACACTATCTATTTTGGTCATCCGGAATCCCAAGAAAAAATTTACACGAACTTCCCTTAAGACTTTATATATGGTGCCGGTAGGTCACCAAAACCAAAAGGGCCCATTTTTATCTTCTAACGAGCCCCCGAGCTGGTAAACCCCCAATTTTGCTAATTTTTGTGTGCTATAGTCCACCATTTTTTTTAATATCCAAAATTTTGAGTTCATTTATGCCAAAAATTTAAACTGACATGCGTTCAGACCTTATCAATGGAGTCGGTTGGTCACCATGGACAAAATAACCTATTTTAAAGGTCAAACAAGCAAGAGCAGGTAAACCACCATCTTTAATGGTCATCAAGAATTCTGAGTTCATTTTTTAAAAAAATTTACACCGACATCAGTTAAGACTTTATCTACTGAGCCGATTGGTTACCACAGCTAAAACAGTTCATTTTCAAGGTCAAACGAGTTTCAGAGTAGGTAAATCCCCCATTTTTTTATCGTTGTGTGTTATATTCTATAATCTTTTTTAGTCATCCACAACTCCAGGATCACTTTTCCAAAAATTTACATGGACATCTGTTAAGACATTATAGATGGAGCTGGTTGGTAACCACAACCAAAATGATCCATTTTTAAGGTCAAACGAGCCCAAAGCAGGTAAACCACCAATTTTATTGATTTTCGTATGCAAATCCACCATCTTTTCTGGGCATTTGGAATTTCGAGTTCATTTTTTCCAAAAATTACAAGGTCGTTTGTTAAGACCATATCTATGGAGTTGGTTGGTCACCACGGCCAAAACCTTCCATTTTCAATGCCAAACAAGCCCAGAGCAGGTAACCCCCCCCCCCCATTTTGTCGATTTTCTTATGCTATACTCTACCATATTTTTTGGTCACTGGAGTTTCAAATTTTTTTATGCCAAAAATTTGCACGGATGTCTGTTTAGACCTTATCAAAGGAGTCAGTTTGTCATCAGGTCCAAAACGTCCTATTTTCAAAGTCTAACAAGCCCTAGAGAAGCTAAACCCTCCATTTTGTTGATTTCATGTGTTATAATTAGCCATCTTTTTGTGTCATCCGATATTCCGAGTTCATTTTTTATTACAAAATTACAAAAACGTCTGTTAAGACCTTATCTATGGAGCTGGTTTATAAGCATGACCAAAACGACCAATTTTAAAGGTCAAATGAGCCGAGAGCTAATAAATCCCCCCTGCATTTGATGATTTTCGTGTGCTATAGTCGACCATATTTTTTGGTCATCCAGAATTCCGAGTTCAGTTTTGCCAAGTATTTACATGGACGTCTGTTAAAACCTTATTTATGGAGCCGGTTGTTCACCTTGGCCAAAACGACCCCTTTATAAATTCAACCGAGCCCCAGAGCAAGTAAACCCCTATTTTGTTGATTTTCAAATGCTATAGTCCACCATATTTTTTAACAACCTTATTTTGAATTCATTGTTGCCAGTATTTTAAAGAAACGTCCTTTAAGACCTTATCTATGTATCCGGTTTGTCAACACGGTCAAAACGACCTATTTTTAGAGTCAAACGAGCCCCAAAAAAGGTATACCCCTCCCCCCCATTTTAATGATTTTCATATGCTTTTTGTAAAACAATTATTACTGTCAATTGAATCAGTCGTTGGTAAGACAGTAATGGTTGATAAAGACACTCAAGATAAGTTTACACCTTAGTATAACTAGTTTTAAAGTCGGACTTGATTTATTAGCAAAATTTGACATAACAAATGAGAATTCAATACGTTTATCTGCTTTGTTATAAACTTTTATTCTTAAAAATATTATCAGAGAGTGTAAAATGTAAACTGAAATCGTACCATATTGGGTATAGCATCTCCTGTGTGAAGCAACATAACTCTTGAGCTCATCAACTTAATGACGTTTGAATACATGTCGTTCTGTCATTGAATTTGGTAGGCCAACAGTCACTAAAAGAATAATGAATTCGGTGATGGGAATAACAAAACAAAATATGTCATGTTGTAAGGTTTATATTGTACCATAAGGTACATATTGATGCTACTTGAAATTTACATATGCGTAAGCATTACGCCCTAATCCCCAGTAGAGGAAAACAGTGAATTTGGTGACGGAGATAACAAAACATAATATGAAAATATAGGATTAAGTATATGAAGGGATTCAATAATTAATGCGTATATCAATAAAAAAAATTCACCTATCTACATAATACGATTGCAGTAGGCTGACTATTAACGTAAAATTGGTGAATTTAATGATGGAAATAACAAAACAAAATATGAAAAATAACATTATACCAAGACTGAAACAATAACTACTACTACTGCATCTCAATTTCAAACAAGTTGGAATCAACAATACCATGTTGGTCCATGCATATAAATTGATCATGCGAAATAGCTCTATCACTGTCTTGCAAATATTCCCTAAAACAAAAACATGCTCAAAAGTTTGTTTTTTTGTCAAGGCTATCAGCAATAAGTACTGTTTCAGACAAGAATATGACCAAATTAATTAGTTCAATATTATGTCATCCCTTTCCTGTTAATTTATTCTTTAATCTCCACACTTAAGAGAATATGTTTGTCACTCAACTTGGTTTAATTGAAGGAGGGAGAGAATTATAAAGAATCTCCGACTCCGCCTTCATAGTAATTTGATAGTCTGGGAACAAAAACATACTAGTGATTATATCTTTTGCAACAGCCACAAACGCTTCATAGAGCTAAATAGTTAGAAACCACAAACGCTTCATGATTCAAGTGAATATTTTTTACTAAACCTGATATATATAGTTACAAAAGGACCTAAACAGAAGAACGAGCTAGTAGTAGTGTCTGAGTACTAGGCAATAAAGAAGAATATAATATATAACTTCATGAACTAAACAAAAACTTTGTATTAGCACTATATTTTAGCTTAATGTTGCTTTCACTTTGTCCTGAATATTGGAACCTTTCCCAAATTGATGTTTTCAAGGTTTCTAATCCTCCTCTCAAGTTTCGTAATATCGATCATATCATATGTACCACTCCCTTTCTAATGGTTTCCCATCGCCATATTTCCTTTAGTTATTTTGGTATACGTTTCTGTTACAACAGAAGCTTTGCTCCTTTCCATACTTCCTGGCGGGGGGACTACACAGCCGTCAATGGATGTGTGAACTGTTTCCTCTGAAATATGCATATGCTTCGAACCAGGGTAATTCTTCTTGTCATTTTAACAACAATAATTGGGAGGAAAACAAGGAGGAACTTCAGGGTAGTTCTCCATTTGACGATCAGTTTCGTTTCTCCACCATTCCAAATACCGTGTTGTTACATCCGGTTCAAAAAGCCTAGACGGATAGTATAACCTCAAATCAGAAGCAATAGGTATGATGTAATTATACCAGGCAAGTTCTGGACTTGAAGGCAAGTGAGGAATCCATTTAGGGAAGTCTTGATCATATCCAAACTGCATTGCTACCCGATTTGGTTGATAAGGGTCTTGACATTCTAAACCAGCAAGCTTAGACACCTTCAAACATCGAACGAAAGACTCCATTTCTTGAGCCAAATTTAGCCCTCCAACTATTGTCCACTCTTCAATTTCCTTGTAAAACATGGGAAAAATTGACAAACCTTCCATAGCCAAGGCCTATGGACTCCACAGGAAAATCTCCCCAGATGCGTCAATAGTAGTCCTCAAATTAATTTCACATGTTTGTTTCACATTGTGCCATCGGCCAGATCTAACCCCACTAACTATATTGTAATTCTGAGATAGCTCTGGTTGAAAAGGTACCATCCGCTCCCAAGCCCAGACTTAAACAACGAACAATGATGACCAAAGATTAAGTTTATGAATCTCAATTAGGTCTCTATTTTTTCTACTTGTCTCTATCATAGCCTTTCTCAACGAGCCCAAGTCCCTATATATACTAGCAAGAACAGTAGGAGCAAGCGCTTGCCGCATACCTCTAGCTAGATTAACAGCTATCGAGAAAATAGGAGCACTTACTTTAGACGGAAACGCAAATCTTGATAACCAAAGAAAAGAAAAGCTTCATATTCGTAGTCCTTACCACTATTCATGAAGTAATTCGACCACCTACTCTTATTATTTGTCTTCGGTCTGATAAGTTCTCTTCCCGCATTCTTAAGTACTCTTCAATCTCTACCAACTGAGGGGATTGAAGGGGGGCTTAACACAGTCACCCAAAACAGAAAACCCTCCCAAAACCATCATGTCTTCAAGACTAACAGTAGCTTCACCCTACGGAAACATAAAACTGTTAGTCTCACAAGACCACCTCTCTACCAACCCAAATATTAAATATTCGTCGATGTGGACTCTATAACTTGAACCTTTTAGTGCTCCATAAATTACCGCAGTTATCCATATAGGGCGATGGATAGACTCCATCTTTTCAACCCATTCTTTCCATTTCTTTTGTTGATTCCTCCATCCATTGCAACCACGAAATGTGACTTTCAATGGACACTCAGATTGATCAAATGGAATGTGGATTGAATGAGTTTTCGAATTTGGTCCTTCAGTTGAAGTAGAAATTGGATCTAAAAAACGGGCAACTCTTCATTGTGGAATTCCACAAAGTGGTGAAACCAACAACTCTACTCTTCCAATGATAGTTGGATCTTCCATTTGATATTTTTTTTAAATTATATTTTTTCCAAGAAATGTTTCAGAGGTTATATATAGACGGGTTGAAATAGTGATATTTAATGTAAGTTACTAATGTGTTGACTAAATTTTATTGCATATTATATATATTTATTAGTAAAATCAATTGAACTTTGACTAAAGTTGCTAAATTTGACTTTTAAGTGCAATAATCAAATTAATATTGCCTTTTTTGTTTTTAAGTAATAAGAAATCAATGAGGTTTATTAATTGAATTTTTTTCCAGGAAAGTTAATTCTAAGATAATTCACTCAAGTATGAATTCAAATCGTCATTAATCATTTGGGATAATATTTATTAATTCAATCAATTGAACTTTGACTAAAGTTGTTGAATTTGACTTTTAAGTGCAATACTTCAATGAATATTGCCTCTATTTTTTTTTAAGTAAGAAGAAATTAATGAGGTTTGTTAATTGAATATTTTCCTAGAAAGTTAATTTTAAGATAATCCACTCAAATTATGAATTTGAATCATCATTAATTATTTTATACAATATTTACGAATTAACATAACACATAATATATATACTTTTTTCATGAACTGGTATTAGTTTACTCTTTTTGAATACATGTGGCTTTGCCACTCATAAGAATGTGTATTACTTAATATTGGGAAAATGCATAAATACCCCCCTCAACCTATGCCCGAAATCTCAGAGACACAATTATACTATACTAAGACCCTATTACCTCCTAACCTTATTTTATAAGTAATTTTCTACCCATTTTTGGCCTACGTGGAACTATCTTGAAAGAAAAAGTAACCCAGCATTGGACACACAAGATAGTGCCACGTAGACCGAAAAGGGGTAGAAAATTATTGATAAAATAAGTTCAAATGGTAATAGGACCTTAGTATGTTATAAGTGTGTCGATGAGATTTCGGGCATAGGTTGAGGGGTTACTTGTGCATCATACCACTAAATATTTATAAGAATGAGTTTTGGTCCTAAGGCTTGATAGAAAAAAACAATTGCACTAGGTTAATAGTCAATAATTTTTTTTTGGTGAACCTGATAATGGGAATAACAAAACTATATATACCATGTTGAAAGGTTAATATTGTACCACAAGGTAGATATTGATATTACGACAGGCATGAGCTCAATCCTAATCCTTGTTAGAGGAAAACGATTGCAGTAGGTTGACTACTAATGTAAAATCGACTAATTTTGTAAGTGTAAATAACAAAAACAAAATTTGACAAAATATACGAGTAAATATATAAAGGGATTCAATACATACTATGTTAGTACACTAAAAATGATCTTTAGCTGCAATTAATTAACTATGATAGCTTAATTACCACTAAATATAACGACAATTAACACACTTTGTAAATGTCCTAGAGCATTTAACGACATTGGATATAATAAAAAATAACTAATACTGGTAAATATTTTAGCATTTTTTTGTAAATTGTATATTTTTGTCGCTAAAAGCTGATTTTATTGTCGTGATAAAACTTTTCAGATATCTACAAAATATATTTTTTCAGTGAAAAGGTATCAGTTGACACCTTGTAAATACATGTTGTTATGTCATTGATGATGATGAATATTATTGAAACTTTATGTGCATGAGATTTTAGTGCTAAGCAACGATAGAGGAAGATGGTAACAGTATATATGTTGACTATTAACGTAAAACTGTTAAATTTGTGATGGAAATAATAAAACAAAATACTGCGAATCTTTCTAATTACAACATATATTCACTCAATATTATTTTATTAATTCAAAACGTGATTTCAGGATTTATTTGAAGTATTCGACAAATTCTTTTTTATGAGGGGTAATTTTTATAGAAAAAATATGAATATGGATCGTTTTAATCATTTGATATAATATTTAGGGATTAAACACAACACATAGTATCTATAATTTTCACTGAACTGGTGATAGTTGACTCTTTTTTAATATATCGGCTTTGACACTAATGATGATGTGTATTACTTAAATTTTTTGTGCATGAGCTTTTAGTCCTAAAGCTCGATAAAGAAAAACAATTGCAGTAGATCAAGAGTCAATAAAAGACTGGTGAAATTGGTGATGGGAATAACAAAACAAAATATGTCATGTTGCAAGGTTTATATTGTACCATAAGGTACGTATTGATGCTACTTGAAATTTATGGATGCGTAAGCATTAAGCGTAATTCTAGTAGAAGAAAACAATGAATTTTGTGACGGAGATAACAGAACATAATATAAAATAGAGGATTAGGTATATGAAGGGATTCACTATGTATTATGCATATCAATAAAGATATTCACCTATATACATAATACAATTGATGTAGGATGTCTATTAACGTAAAACTGGTGAATTTGGTGATAGAAATAACAAAACAAAATACGAAAATCCTTCTAAGTACGACTGTTGACACCCAATTTCGACTTCCCATGATTGGAATTAAATTTCGAGTTTCATAATTTTCAAACGACTTGAAATAACTAACTTTATCAAATTCAAAATATTTTAATTAGTTTTTAACATATATATAATTTTTAAGTAATATATATATTTTATATATATATAATTTTTTATATAATAAGCATATTTTATAAATATTTTGAAAATTATCTCAAAAAGAGAATATAATTTTTAGTAAGTATTTCATTGAATTAGTTTAGTTTAAACTATGTTTATAATTTTTAAACCAGTTAGTTTATGATTAGGTTAATTATATCATTTTCGTTAAGTTTAAGAAGTTTGTCAATAAATTTTGTTTGACTTCGTCTTGATTAAGATTTGGCCGAATTTACCTATTGATTTCAAATCCATTAAATTTTCAACCTCAATTAGTTATCTGTTTAATTGCAAATATAGTCATCCCCCTTTAACTTGAGTTGCAATTCTTTAAGACTAATTCTGGGCCGTATTCAACCCTTCCTGCGCAGCCCATTACGAATTATTCCTCAAAACCCAGGACCATTTCTCAGTTCACAATCCAACAATACAATACTAAATACCCAACCCGACCCTGTATCTTTTTCTTCCCACAAATTCAACGACCCTAGAGTCTTTTATAGATGTGAAAAAACCCAACAACGAACAAGAAACTCAGAAACGCTACAATCATGAGCATCCAAATCACGTGTGTGGCTTCGCGTCTGTCCTAATCCATTCGTAGTCGTACCAGACCATTGGAGAAAATCCAGGTGTTTGCATCACAATTCCTCCTTCGTCCTTTGCTCTTTTAATCAAGCGGTCCTCTTCATTTTTTTTGGCAATTGGTACGATGATAGCTTTTGAATTTGGGATTCTCCCACATCGATCCAGACCCTTTTTTCCTTTCCGATTTACCCTTATAAATAGTCTTCTTATTCAGTGTTCAAAAGGGGGATTTGGAGTCCAAAGAGTACTCAAATTTTTTTTGGGAATTCTTGGTTCCATAGTTGAAAATTTTAAAATGTTGTGTGGCTTTTGGAGTTGAAGAGGTAGTGTCGTCTTTTCAACTTGTGGTCCCGGTTCACTGCCCAGAATCAGGTAACTTATCCAAGTAAGTTTGTTAAAGTCCGAACACAAACACTTGTTAAATTAAAAACCTTCCTCAATCAAGGAAGAAAAACCTCATTTTATTAATTCAACTAGATAATTTTATGTTATCAATAACCTTACCACTACAACAACTCTCGATTAACTATAATCGACTACTTCTATTTCAAAAGCCAAATCCACCTTTTATTACAACCTCACCAAAGCTCAGCTCTACAAAAGCCAAACCCACTTCTTGCACAAAAACATAACTACCAACTCAACAATGAATCAAGAAAATAGTTTTGCACGTTCAAGACTTTCTAACTCAAGAACTTCTTCAAGACTTTCTAACTTAAGAATTTCTTTAAAATTAGCAAAACCTATCGATCTTGAAGGCTTTTACTTGATGAATAACTCTAGCTGTTCTCTCTATGTAAAAGTCGTGTTTTGCTCTTCTGCGTTTGATCTCCCTTTATAGATATTCCTGCTGCTTTCTTGCGTCTTGAATCCTTATCAAATAAGGTAAGGAAATTGTAATTGTAGTTAAACAAGGAGTACTGATTTTACCTTTTATTGTACAATCCTTTTTATATACAACTTCCTGACTTAATAAAATATATTAAGGTTTCCTTATTTATATCAACTTGTATCTTCACTGATGGCTGCAATACTGGCTACGATACTGTGTTAATTGGCTACGAAAATTATTGCATTAGTATTTGCATTTCTTGTCTATCATCAAAATACCAGATTCTATTAGTTTGGTCGTTATTACTTTAGTTTAGGAATTATTTTCGTGTCTTCTTCAGTTTAATTACGTCCTTGGTAGCTTAAATGTTGATGGTTTCTTTCTTGTTTTGTTTAGTAGTATTAATGTGTAGAGTTTTGTTCTTTCTTTGTTCATTGTTAATCTTCTTATGGTCTTTGGAATGTTGTGCTTCTCATTTTATTTGGTTCATCTTCGGGCTGCCTATCAGATTGTGTGTTAAAATTTGCTAAGCTTCCTTTTAGTATGTGTATGACCCTCTTAGCTTGTTATTCTCTCAGCTCACAGCATTTCTGTGAGTTCCCATTTTTTATGTCTTTGGTTTCAACATTGAGTTTGATGGCTGCGTTGTTCTGTTGCCTCCAATGATTACTTGTGTTTGATTGTTTTCTTTCTCGTTTAGATGTGTTTTAATAACTTCTCATCATGTTCACTTAAAACTTGTAGAAGTAGTTTACATTCTTACGTAATTTGAATTATTGTAGTCGAGATATGTTCTTGTTCCCCTCCTCTATTTGAATCATTTTCTGGTTCCTGTTCTTCTTTCAAAATTTGTTGCTTACTGTATTATCGGTTTCTTCATATGGAATAAGTCCGTCTCAATCCAGAGTTGGCAGTTTGATTATCTTTCTTTTGGTTAAAAGTTGTCTTAGTTCAGGCTGAGCTCTTCTCTTTCTTTGTCTAGTTAACAAACTGTTTTCCATCTTTGATTTGAAGAGAATATAGACTAGCATTGTGAACATCTGGTTTGAATTTGTAACTTCATGAAACCTGCTTCACCTAGCTAAATTTGTATTTCTAGTTATTAACAAATTCTTATGTTTTTTTTTTTTGCATTTGTGTTCCTCTTGTTGGACTCATCTGTACCTCCATTATGTGTAGACCTTATAGTTAGTTCTCCACTTTTCTACTGTCCGCCTAGAAATTAGAATTAATATCACTCATTGGTTCTATTAGGATTAACTTCCATTCATGTTCTCACCTTGCATTTCAATTCAATCGAGCTTCTTGTTTCACTCAACCCTCTTATATTCATTTGTGTAGATTTCTTGCTATTGGCGTATTTTTTAATATTAGGTTGCTTGGTCTGAGAATACTATGTTGATCCTCGTTAGTTCTAAAGTTTCTCCTTTGTCGTGTTGCAAAAGTTTGTTCTGTTTTTTGCCACAAGTTGTTTCTTGTTGAAGTTTATTTGTCTTGATTGAAGTACAATATGGATAGAAGTTTGTACAGGTTTTCTTTCAAGTTTGTCTTAGTTTTATTCCTTTAATGTCTTGTTCCATGTGTGTATAAGTTTGATGTCTTATTTTGGGCAATAGTTTAGAGAAGAAAGCTTGTGTTGCATGTTATTATTTTCAGATTCTTTAAAGTTCACAGAAAAGTGTTCATTATATTTTTAGTCATTTTTGAGTTCTCTTGATATTTTAGAGTAAATTTTTTTAGAGTAGAAATTTGTTATTTCTTCTTTAAATTGCAATCCTTTGCATTTATTATTTGTCGTTGATCTTCCTTGGTGTTAGTTCATTCTCATTTTTTGTTCTGTTTTCCAGGTTAAACATAAGTCTCTTGTCTGTTTAAATAATAACATATGTTGAGTGATCTTAAGTTGTCTTATGTGATCGATTAACTGTAATGAGATCCTTGTTTGAATTTGGCAAATTATTTTGCTGCAAGATTATCAAGTATTTTCCTTGTCTCTGTTCGTTTTTCTTATAAAATAAATTAAAATTGGTTAAAACTTTGATCAAATTGCATTTAAATTCGTTTATCTTTAAACATATATGGATCTGTTGAGATTAACTGCTAGTTTTTTTTTTTGTAGTCCTACACATCTCATGTTTTGTGTAGATTAGTTCAACTATCTTGCACCTGCTAGATTTATGGTTTAATTCCTTTTCTATGTTACTTGGGATTAATTTAGTTACAATCTAGTGTTATTGTTTTAACTAGTTAATCGAGAGTTGTTGTAGTGGTGAGGTTATTGATTATTGAGTTGTGATCATAAAAAATCATCTAGTTGATTTAATAAAACGAGGTTTTTCCTTCCTTCATTGAGGAAGGTTTTTAATTTAACAAGTGTTTGTGTTCTGACTTAAACCAACTTACAAGAACCTGGTTCTTGTTCTACGGGATAGGTTTCTTCAGTTTTAACAATGTTTTCTGAAAAAAGTTAGTCTTAATTTAATTATTGAATGGATTAGCTGAGAGATATATGTGATGGACTTGCCTTTTTGTTTATCTATGTTGAATCATATTAGACAAAAGTTGGCAGATATCTTATTTATTTATTCTTTACAACTTTCTGCACGCTTTTGTTTACTGGAAATTTTGAGTTGCAAGTACATATAGTCCTATCTTTCTGTAGCTTCATATGTATTGTTTTGACTTCCTGAACATAACTCCTAATATTTGATTGAATTTATCATTTGCTTTTCATTAAGCTTCATTAGTTTTCTACTTGATTGTTTTGCTAAACTTTCTCCAGTTGAGTCCAACCGACTCCCCATCTCTTGCATCCTCCTCTATTTGAGTCGATCTTCATCAAAATTGCGTAAGGGAAGCTAGTATTTTGGCCAATTTGATCAAAGTAAAGCAGATTTGCAGCAGCCTCAAAGGGCTGGAAATAGCATTTTTCGGACTTAAGAAGTTCGGAAATAACATCAAACAGCGAACAAGAAGCAGCAAAGTGGACTTATAACTGTCCAAGTTATATTCGCACTTTGTTTTCATGATATCGTGATTTTGTGATATTTTCTGTTAACTTCTAACTTTTATTTTATCTAACTTATATGAATCCTTGTAAGTTTCTAAATAACTCTTTATTTCGTTAGTTGTTTATTTAAATATTTGAATTTTCAATTTCTTTTAAGTTAGACGATCTAAGCTTCGAGACTAACTCGAGAATTATTTATATTCTTTCATAGTTAGTATTTAGCTTTCAAATCCATGTTTAAGTTAATGTGTTGTTTATAAGACTCAAAACTTTACTAGGATAAATTGTTAAGTTATAGTTTTACTTTTTGGCACTTTAATATTTGGATTATTTCATTATTTGGGATAATACAATTATGTACAAGTATCAAAAGATTTCTCATTTTTTAAAAATAATAATGATAAATAAGTAAGTTTTTTTTCAAGTAATTTAAATTTTTTACACTAATAGCCAAGCTTCTAAAATTCGTCGGTCAACCGCGAGTTAGCGGATTCTCTAAGGTGCCTAAACCCTTTCTAAAAGATTGAGTGGCGACTCCTAAAATTACTATTTCTCCAAAAAAAAAAATCTAACTAAAATTGACCAAAGTTGCGAAACCGGCTTCGAAACCATTCATTTTTCGAAATTGGATTGTAGCAACGACATATATTTACTTAATAGTATTTCATTAATTCATAACATGACTTCAGTCATTATTAAAAAACATTCTACGAAACCAATTACTATTTTTTTGGCAGCGTTCGATTGTTTATTTTAAGAAAAAGAAAATTAAATTTTGATGGTCATTAATAATTTGATAATATTTTAAAATATATATGCATATACGTTTATTCAAGAAATTCTTCGGAGGTTATATACAGACAATGTGAAAGATAATTTGAATTGTAGCAAGCCATATTTGAACTATGACAAATATCTCAACAAGGACCCTCGAGGGGTGGGGGTCCTTGGGGGGTCATGCCTTGACTTTTTACCCAAAAACATTAGTACTAAGTAACAGAGGCTATTTTACGACTCTACTCATTACGTTTGACTCCATTAAGGTCACTATAGGCTCTAGTTTAGTCTTTAGCTTTAGGGGGCGTAACAAATGCTATAATTTTTTTCCAAAACAATGACTTGAGAAAAAAACTATAATTAATATTATTATCACAAAAGAAAAATCAGCTTATAATGGTTCATTAAGAAATTTATATTTTGAAAACGATTAAAATATCATCATCATTGAAGGAATCACACTTCACAAATCATAAGAATAAATTGAAGAAAAAAATAAAAAGATACGCCAATATTTTTTTTTTTGAAAAATGTGGCCTTTGTTTGTAGTGTTGCTAAAGATTCAAAAGAAAATTTTGAGGATGGATATTTCAAATTTTAGTACGATTCCCACATAAAATTTAAGTAATTTATCATTATAGTTGCAGTACTTTCTATATAATTTAGGGAAATGATGCATAAGTTGGTTCACAAGTACTTTACATAATCCAGAGAGGGTGCATGGGTTCACAAACACTTTATATGTTCTCAATGCTCATCAAGTTTTGTACCAGAGCTCAATCTATGAATACCAAACATTTCAAAACCATTCCATACTTGACACAATCCGTCATGACTACCAGTTAATAAATAAAATGCAGAATCCTATCAAACTCAGAAGCAATATCTTGCCCACGGGAATCCAGCATAGGCGGATGGAGTGCATATGTATATTGTGCCTGCATTGGATATAACGTGCAAGATATGATGAGTAACATACGATTAAATTAAGACAAATCATTAACTTTGCACACAAAATCTTAGAACGAAACTGAGGAGACCAAAAACATCACAACCATGTAATTAAACAAGTGGGATCTGGGGAGGGTAGGATGTACTCAATCCCTATAGTAGATCCGTTGTTTCGGATAGACCTCTGACACACAAAAAAAATGTAACAAACGCAACAAAGTAAGAAAAAAAAACAAAGTAGCAATGTACGAAACAAGTGTAGCAACACATATTAATACACATAGGTGTTATAAATGAAAATAGTGAGGTGGAGGCCAATGTGGCTGAACCAATTGTGCCAGCTAGGCACATCACACGAGCTAAGAGAAGTCCAAAAACATTAACTAATTTCGAATTAAAGGATGGGAAAAAAATGTGAAGGAATCTGATAGTAGTAAGATAATGTAGGGATTTATTGTTATGGAAATTTTCCGAGTCTCTCATCCCCAATTTTGAGAATCTGAGCTTTTCATCCCCCTTCTTCTCTATCTTATATTTCAGTCTTTTATCGTTCTTTTGATTTGTTGATTCTCTCATATAAGGTCAGTTTTGATTGAGTCCTATTTTCAAGTAATATAAGCAGTAGTTGGAAAAAGAAACTACGAGCCACCTAAATCATACTATTAGAAGTACAACAACACTCGACTCCCTACTAACCTTCTCTAATCTTTGATCTCCATACCTTCCTATTTAAAGACATGAGACCTTAGAATAAAGTAGAAGTAGCACGAGATATCAGTGATAACTTAAGAGATTTAAACTAGGAAAATAATCACAAGTTCTATGTAATCAAGCTCCCCCTAAAGAAATAAAAAAACTCTACTCGAAATGTAGATGCATGTTAACACAAGAGGAAAACAACTTCGACAAGGTGAAAACAATTGAATTATACAAACAAGTTCGGACTGCCTACCTAACTTGTATGGATGGGATCCTGAGGAAGTTACCCCTGCAATGCAGAAGAAGTAGGCATGTGCAGATTTTTGCCTATTAGAAAGAAACTTATGTGCTTCTCAACCGAACGCAGTTTCTCCTTGTGACAAAGATTAATATCATCTTTGTTAAGCTGCAAGAAAATCATAATTCGTTCCAGAGTCATCTTGAACATCTTGAGTTCTTCAGTTCTCTCATTTGGAAGACTCTGACAAAGAGAGTCCTGAATAAAATCAAGAAAAAAAGGGGACAAATAACATAGTTGAAAAAATTACATATTGAGAAAAATAACATAGTGCGGAAGGTTCACACAATGCAGCAGAATGTTGACTCAAGTGCTTTTAGATTCAGATAAATCAAGCGCTTTCCCGAAAAAATTAGGGAATACTTAATTCTTTTCTTTTTCTCATGATGACAATCAACAGGAAAGGAACCAAAGAAGAAATAACGCTAATATAGTGTCTTGAGCTTTCTGCATCAGTTCCCAGTTTGAGGAGTTTCAAATAAGGAAATAAGTAATACAACACAATATGAATTACACCTTGGGGCATGCAATATGCAAATGATGGTGTGTCATTTTATGGAACTTGCAAGAGAGCCAACCAAAATTTTAAACAATGATGAAACAATTAAAGGGATGTTATTGACATACCTGCTGCACTTTAGAAGTAATTTTCTCGTATAAATCATTGATATCTGATAAATACATCTCCTTCATAGACTTAATCTGTATAAATAATTCAATAAGTCAATTGCATAAATGTGAAGAATGCATTCCCACATGGTTAGGTGATAATTAGATCAACTGTACGATACAATTGAGAACAAAACAAGAAAATCGTCACAAAAGAACCTTCTAGATAAAAAGGTTAAAAGTGAAGTAGAACTAAGTTACTGAACTTTGCTTCCTTTAGCCTCTTGGTGCTAAAATCAAGAATGAAACTTCCTCAATGTGATCATAGACCAGCACAACCAGGAGGACTAGAATATACTTTTTTAAAGTTAGGTTGTGAGATATAACACTATTTAATGGCAATCATTTCTTTTTTTAACTTTACACCTTTATCATCAATGAGGTCAAAAGAGGATAAACAATAAAATAATAACATTGTAGTTGGCTTCAGAAGTGAATAACAATGGGATGGAGAATACAACGAATGTTAGTGTTATATGTTTATTCTTGGAGAAATTGAAGTATTCCAACTTATTACTAGCTAAGTCAGCGATGTAAGTAGATAAGACTGAGTTTTGAAGACGGAAGCATTGGATTTCTCTATAATAAGAAATAAAATTAAAAATAGAAAAAATATATTGATACAAATGAACGGATGTCTTTTCACAAAAAAACATCTTATACCAATATATTCATGTATATACTTCTTGCACAAATAGGTTTATCCCTCAAATTCGCAATTAAAGATTGTGGTGACATGCCATGAAGAAGATTGACCCGAACTTACAGACATATGATCTTAGCACTCAATAAATAATTTTCTCTAATCAGTTAATTTATCAAAATATACTTCATTTCTAAATTATTTTAGGGCATGTGAAATTAATTTGTTGTCGATAAAAATATGGGACCAACACGGGCTTATACAGAGCACCAACACAGTGAGTATTCATGTTCGTTTCTAAGAAGTTACCTGTTAACATGCTTAGATTTCTATTACCTCTAAGAAATGGAATACATAAAGCATCTTGCATGGAGGGGTATGGTCATGAATTTAGTTGTTCATTTGGTATGGTAAACCTCTTCTATTACTCTATAATCAAAGGAAATATTTTGAAACATTCAGCTATTTCTAATAATGTTATAACCAGCCATTTTATCAAAATCCACATATCAAATTTCCACAGTTTTCAAAATCTTGTACAAATAAAGAGTACCATTGCAAATCATACCTTTTCGTAAAGCTCTTCCTGCCAATCAGTTCTGTTTGCGTTTTCCGTCTGTACTGTAGAATGTACATATGCTATAAAGAGAATGCAAATGGAGATATAAGTAAAGAAAAAAGTGATGACAGTGTTAAATATTTCAAGCATACTACCTCCCACCAGCAATAAGTACTACGTAACTCTGTCCACTAAGGCTATGAAAGATGGAAAATGTCATTACATGTTTTTTCTTCTTTGCTGGGATTCGCACATTAGACCTCATGATTTTCAACCACTTCATTGACCACTACGCCACAATCTTCCATCCAGATGTACATGTCTAAGAAAATTAAGCTTCCACTTTTATGGAAATTTTGATTTATTTTAATACTTCTATCTTTTAATATGTACTATTATAAAAGTACGAACCACCGTCACAAAATTTGATTGCCCTTCATAAATGCACCTTTGTTGGATGGTATTGTTATTACAATCAATTTTTTACTTTTCTTTTGAGCCAACAGTCTATGTTCAAGCAAGATGTGCCTCTATTAAACTGAGATCTAGGAAGAGACTTCATTGGTAGGAGTACACCTAAGATGTACAAGGGATCTGGGACAACTAATTGAGATTACTTAGTATAGCTTAATTCGAAGCTGAAACACCGAAGGAGAGTAACTACTTGGCAAATAATCGACCAAGATTAAATCTCAAATAATGAAGCCGAAGAGTCAAGATCTCGCCATATTATCTGAATGTTGATATAAACTCAATACAAAAGGAGAGAGAATTCAACAATAAACTTTTGGTAATTCAATTCCTTCCTTATTTTTCTCTCCCTTCTTCTCTAATTTTGATCTTCTCCTATGCATATTCGACATGGATATCCACTCCTTCAAGCTATCTTAGATTTAATTAGTATTAAGTTTTGTTGTATTAGACATCCATTTTTCAATTTATATAAGTCAGAGAAAATGGTCTCCAAAAAACTAAGTGGATTTACTTTTGAAAATTGCAACTTACAGTTTGATCCTAATTGGGATCCTGAAAGGATAACTTGTCCATAACAAAATCCACACATTCTACCTGTAGGTTTGCATAAGCTAAACCCTTCTCCAGTGCGATATCCCACAAACCACACATGAAAATTTCAAATCCTACATTCCCAATGGAAGATCCTAATTGTGATGCTTAAAGGATAACTTTTCCTTACCAAAACCCACCCATTCTACCTCAGGGTTCGCATAAACTAAACCCTTCTCCAGTGTGATATCCCATAAACAACACCTAAAGATTTCAAATCCTACATTCCCAATCGAAGATCCACTACAATTTTCTACGACTATCTAGTAATACAAATAGTGTAAAATAAAAGGTAAAAGTAAATAAAAAAAGATAAGTACAGGTAATGATCAGAATAAAAAGAAGAAATCTCACTACCTGGAGCGTTAATATCAATGTTCATCTCAATTCTGATCAATCTTTTTACACTCTAACTGGAACCCTAGTATATATAGGGAGTATTTTTTGTATAGTTTCTCAAACAGTATCTCTGTCATATATATATATATATATTAGTTACTTTTCTTTTTAATTAGTCCAAAAAATGAAAAAAATATATTAATATTAAGTAATAATTCAATTTTAAAATGTCCCTTTATTCTTAACTAGATTCTTGACACGGTCGTTTATTAAGACCATATATATGGATACGGTCTGTCACCACGGTCAAAACGTCGCATTTTCAAGGTCAAACGAGCCCCCGAGCAGGTAAATCCCCAATTTTGCCCATTTTCATGTGTTATAGTCCACTATCTATTTTGGTCATCTTGAATTTCGAGTTTATTTTTGCTAAAAATTTATACAGACGTCTGTTAAAACCTTATATATGTAGCCAGTTGGTCACCACAACCAAAATTAATCATTTTCAAGGTCAAACGAGCCCAGAGAAAGTAAACCCCCCATTATGCCGATTTAGTGTCCTATTGTCCACTATTTTTTTGTTCATCAAGAATTCTGAGATTATTTTTGAAAAAAATTTACATGTACGTCCATTAAGACCTTATCTATGGATCCGGTTTGTCACCACAGCTTAAACGTCCCATTTTCAAGGTCAATGAGCCCCTAACCAGGTAAACCCCCATTTTGCTGATTTTCGTATGCTATAATCCACCATCTTCTTTGGTAATCCAGAATCCAAGTTCATTTTTTTCCAAAAATTTACATGGACGTCCGTTAAAACCTTATCTATGGATCTAGTTGGTCACCTCGGTCAAAATGACCCATTTTCAAGGTCAAACGAACTTAGAGTAGGTAAACCTCTTGTTTTGTCGATTTCTGTGTATAGTCCACCATCTTTTGTTGTCATCTAGAAATTTGAGTTAATTTAATTCGTTAAGTCCTTATGTATGGAGTTGGTTGGTCACCATGACTAAAACAACCCATTTTCAAGGTCAAAGTACCTCTAGAGCAGGTCAACCCTATATTTTGCTGATATTCATGTGCTATAGTCCACCATCTTTTTTAGTCATCCATAAATTCAAGTTCATTTTCTCCAAAAATTTGCACAAACGTCTTTTTAGACTTAATCTATGGAGTGGGTTGGTCACCACGGCCAAAACGATCCATTTTCAAGTTCAAACGAGCCCCATAGCAGGTAAACCTTCAATCTTTTTGCCGATTTTCGTGTGCTATAGCCCACCATCTTTTTTGGTCATCCTAAATTTTGAGTTCATTTTTTTCCAAAATTTTACAGAATGTCCATTAAGACCTTATCTATGGAGCCGGTTGGTCACCACGACAAAAAAACACCCATTTTCAAAGTCAAACGAGCCCATAGCAGGTAAACCCACAATTTTTCCATTTTCGTGTATTATAATCCACCATATTTTTTGGTCATCCGTAATTCCGAGTTCATTTTTGCAAAAAATTTACACGAACGTCCGTTAAGACCTTATCTATAAAGTCGGTCTGTCACCACGGCTAAAACAACAATATTAAAGGTTAAATGAGCTCTAGAGCATTTTGCCAATTATCATGTGGTACAGTTACCATCTTTTTTGGTTATCCAAAATTCCGAGTTTAATTTTGCCACGAATTTACACAGACATTTATGAAGACCTCATCTATGGGTCCGGTTGATCACCACGGCCAAAATGACCCATTTTCAAGGTCAAATGACCTCTATAGTAGGTAAACCCCCTATTTTACCAATTTTCGTGTGCTATAGTTCACCATCTTTTTTGGTTATTAAGAATTCCAATATCCTTTTTGTCAAAAGTTTACACGAACGTCCGTTTAGAACTTATATATGGATTCGGTTGGTCACAACATCCAAAACGAGCCATTTCAATGTCAAACGAGCCCCAAACAAGGTGAACCCCCCATTTTGCCTATTTTCGTGTTCTATCATCCACCATCTTTATTGGTCTCCCAGAATTCCAAGTTCATTTTTTCTAATATGTAGAAAAACGTCTGTTAAGACCTTATCTATGGAGCCGGTTTTCACCATGACCAAAACGGTCCATTTCCAAGGTCAAAAGAGCCCAAGAGCAAATAAACCCTCAGTTTGCTAATTTTTGTGTGCTATATTCCACCTTTGTTTTTGGTCATCAAGAATTCTGATTTCTTTTTTATCCAAAACATTACAAAGATGTTTGCTAAGATCTTATATATGGATATTTTTTGTTACCACAACCAAAACAACCCATTCTCAAGATCAAACGAGTCCTAGAGTAGGTAAACCTCTCATTTTACCAATTTTCGTGTGCTATAGTTCACTATCTTTTTTGGTAATCCGGAAATCCGAGTTTATTTTTGCAATAAATTTACGTGGATGTCCGTAAAGACCTTGTATATCGGTTTTATTTCTCACCATGGCCAAAACGACGCATATTAAAGGTCAAACGAGCCCTAGAACAGATAAACCCCCATTTTGCCAATTTTCGTGTGGTATAGTTACCATCTTGTTTGGTCATCCAGAATTCTGAGTTCACTTTTGCCAAAAATTTACATGGACATCTGTTAAGACCTTTTTAATGGAAAAGTTGGTCACCACGGCTAGAAAAACCATTTTAAAGGTCAAACGAGCCCTAGAGCAGGTAGACCCCCTATTTTCATAATTTTCGTGTGCTATAGTCCACCATCTTTTTTGGTCATTCGGAATTTCAAGATTATTTTTTCCAAAAATATACACAAAAGTCTGCTTAGACCTTACCTATGGAGAGGTTGATAACCATATCCCAAACGAATCATTTTGAAGGTCAAACGAGCCCCAGACAAGGTAAACCCCTATTTTACCTTTTTCGTGTTCTGTATCCACAACTTTTTTTCGTCATCCGAAATTCAGAGTTCATCCTTGCCAAAAATTTACAAAGATGTCCTTTTAGACCTTATCTATGGAGACATTTTGTCACAACGGCCAAAACAACCCATTTTGAAGGTCAAACGTTCTCAGAGCAGGGAAACCTCCCATTTTGCCGATTTTAGTGTACAATGGTCCACCATCTTTTTCGGTTATCCAGAATTCTGAGTTCATTTTTGCCAAAAATTTACACAGACATCTTTTAACACTTTTTCTATGAAGCTGGTTGGTCACCACGTCCAATACGACTCATTGTCAAGGTCAAACGAGTCATAGAGCAGGTAAACCTTCCGTTTTTTCAATTTTGGTGTGCAATAGTCTACCAATGAGCCGGTTGGTCACCACGGTAAAAAATGCCCATTCTCATGGTCAAATGAGTCCAAAGCAGGTAAACCCCCCCTATTTTGCCGATTTTCGTGTGCTATCTTTTTTGGTCATCCGGAATTCCAAGTTCATATTTACAAAAATCTCACAGGACGTCCGTTATAACCTTGTCTATAGAGCTGGTTGGTCACCACAGCCAAAACGACCCATATTAAAGGTCAAACAAGCTTTAGAGTAGTTAAACCCCCAATTTGCAAATATTCGTGTGGTATCATTACCATCTATTTTGGTCATCCAGAATTCCAAGTTCACTTTTGCCAAAAATTTATGTGGACGTTCGTTAAGACCTTTTCTATTGAGCCGGTTGGTCACCACGTCCAAAAAGACCCATTTTAAAGGTCAAAGGAGCCCTAGGGCCGGTAAACCCCCTATTTTTCTAATTTTTGTGTGCTATAGTCCACCATCTTTTTTGGTCATTCGGAATTCCGAGATCATTTTTGCCTAAAATTTACACAAATGTTAGCTTAGACCTTATATATGGATCCGGTTGGTCACCACATACAAAACGACCTATATTCAAGATCAAACGAGCCCAGACAAGATAAACCCCCAATTTTGCCAATTTTTGTGTTTTATAATCCACCGTCTTTTTTTGTCATCCGGAATCCCGAATTCATCCTTGCTATAAATTTACACAGATTCACGCTTAAAACTTATCTATGGAGCTGGTTGTTCACTACGGCCAAATCGGCCCATTTTCAAGGTCAAACGAGCTCAGAGAAGGTAAACCTCTAATTTGCCCATTTTTGTGTGATATTGTCAACCATCAATTTCTCTCATCTAGAATTATGAGTTTATTTTTATCAAAAATTTACACGGATGTCTATTAAAACCTTTCCTATGGAGCCGGTTGGTTACCATGGTTAATACGACCCAATGTCAACGTCATACGAGCCTTAGAGCAGGTAAACCTTTCATTTTGCCGATTTTTGTATGGTATAGTCCACCATATTTTTTGGTCATTTGGAATTCTGAGTTCATCTTTGCCAAAAATTTACACGAAGATTCGTTAAGACTTTATATATGAAGCTGGTTGGTCATCACGGCCAAAAAGGCACATTCTCATGGTCGAATGAGCTCAGAGCAGTTAAAACACCACTATTTTGCCGATTTTCGTGTTCTATATCTACCATCGTTTTTGTTCATCCGAAATTCTAAATTGATTTTTGCCAAATTTTTACACAAACATCGGTTAAGACCTTATATATGGATTCGGTTGCTCACCACAGCCAAAACGGACCATATTAAAGGTCAAACGAGCGCTAGAGCATGTAAACCCCCTATTTTGCCAATTTCGTGTGCTAAAGTCGAGCATCTTTTTTGGTCATTAAGAATTCTGATAACATTTTTGTAGAAAACATAGACGGATGCCCGTTTAGATCTTATCTATGGAACCGGTTGGTCACACAACCAAAGTGATCCATTTTCAAGATCAAATGAGCCAGAGAAGGTAAATCCCCAATTTTACCGATTTTCGTGTTCTATAATCCACCATCTTTTTTGGTCATCCAAAATTTTGAGTTCATTTTCCCCAAAAATTTACATGGACATCCGTTAAGACCATATCTATGGAGTCGGTTTGTCACCACGACCAAAACAGCCCATTTTTAAGGTCAAACGAAACCTTGAGACAGTAAACCCTCAATTTGCCAATTTTTGTGTGCTATAGTCCAGTATCATTTTTGGTCATCCAAAACTCTTATTACTTTTTGTACAAAAATTTACACGGAATTCTGCTTAGACCTTATCCATGGAGTCAGTTGGCACCACGACCAATATGACTCATTTTCAAGTTCAAACGAGCCGAGAGCAGGTAACCCCCCCCCCCTCTTAATTTTACCAATTTTCATGTGCTATTATCCACCATCTTTTTTGGTCATCTAGAATTTTGATTTCATTTTTACCTTATATTTACACAAAGTCGGATAAAACCTTACATATAGAGCTGGTTGGTCACCACAGCCAAAACGACCCATTTTCAAGGTCAAATGAGCCTAGAGATGGTAAACCCCCAAACCCCCAATTTTACTAATTTTTATTTGCTATAGTCAACTATCTTCTTTGGTCATAAAAATTCTGAGTTCTTTTTCGCCAAAAAATTACACGAACATCCGTTTAGACCTTATCTATGTACCCGATTGGTCACCACGCCAAAATGACCCATTTTTAAGGTCAAACGACCCCAGAGCATGTAAATTTTCCTTTTTGCTGATTTTGGTGTGCTATAGTACACTATCTTTTTTGGTTATCCGGAATCCCAAGTTCATTTTTGCCAAAAATTTACACGAATTTCACTTAAGACTTTATCTATGGTGCCGATAGGTCACCCAAACCAAAAGGGCTCATTTTTATCTTCAAATGAGCCCCCGAGCTGGTAAACCCCCCATTTTTTGATTTTCGTGTGTTATATTCTATAATCTTATTTAGTCATCCACAACTCCGGGATCACTTTCCCAAAAATTTACATGGATATCCGTTAAGACCTTATAGATGGAGCTGGTTGGTAACCACAACCAAAATGATCTATTTTCAAGGTCAAACGAGCCCAATGCAAGTAAACCACAAATTTTATCGATTTTCATATGCAAATCCACCATTTTTTCTGGGCATTTGGAATTCCGAGTTCATTTTTGCCAAAAAATTATAGGGTCGTTTGTTAAGACCATATCTATGGAGTTGGTTGGTCACCCACAGCCAAAACGTTCCATTTTAAATGTCAAACAAGCCCAGAGCAGGTAACCCCCCCCCCCATTTTGTCGATTTCCTTATGCTATACTCCACCATATTTTTTGGTCATCGAAATTTCAAAATTTTTTGTGCCAAAAATTTGCACGGATGTTTGTTTAGACCTTATCAAAGGAGTCAGTTTGTCATCAGGTCCAAAACGTCCTATTTTCAAAGTCAAACAAGCCCTAGAGAAGCCAAACCCTCCATTTTGTTGATTTCATATGTTATAATTAGCCATCTTTTTGGGTCATCCAATATTCCGAGTTCATTTTTTATTAAAAAATTACACAAACGTCCGTTAAGACCTTATTTATGGAGCTGGTTTATAAGCATGACCAAAATGACCAATTTTAAAGGTCAAATGAGCCGAGAGCTAATAAATCCCACCCCTCCATTTGATGATTTTCGTGTGCTATAGTCGACCATATTTTTTGGTCATCCAGAATTCCGAGTTCAGTTTTGCCAAATATTTACATGGACATCTGTTAAAACCTTATTTATGGAGCCGATTGTTTACCACAGCCAAAACGACCCCTTTTTAAGTTCAACCGATCCCCAGAGCAAGTAAACCCCTATTTTGCTGATTTCCATATGCAATAGTCCACCATATTTTTTAACAACCTTAATTTCGAATTCATTCTTGCCAGTATTTTAAACAAACGTCCTTTAAGAACTTATCTATGGATCTGATTTGTCAACACGGTCAAAACGACCCATTTTTAGAGTCAAACGAGGACAAAAAAAGGTAAACCCCTCCCCCCCCCATTTTACTCATTTTCATATGCTTTTTGTAAAATAATTATTACTGTCAATTGAATCGGTTGTTTGTAAGACAGTAATGGTTGATAAAGCCACTCAATATGTTTATCTGCTTTGTTATACACTTTTATTCTTAAGAATATTATCAGAGAGTGTAAAATGTAAACTGAAATCGTACCATATTTGGTATAGCATCTCGTGTGTGAAGCAACATAACTCTTGAGCTCATCAACTTAATGTCGTTTGAATACATGTTGTTCTGTCATTGATGTTGATGAATATTATTTAAACTTTATCTGCATTAGATTTTAGTGCTAAGCCACTATAGAGGAAGATGATTGTAGTGTGCTGATTGCTAATGTAAAACTGATGAATTTGTTATGGAAATAACAAAACAAAATACTGAAAATCCTACTAATTACAACATATATATTCACTCAATTGTATTTATTAAATCATAACGTGATTTCATGACTCATTTAAAATACTCCACAAAAATCTTTTTTCTTTGTGAGGGGATAATTTTTATAGAAAAAATATAAATGTGGATCATCTGAATAATTTGATATAATATTTAGGGATTCAATACAACACATAGTATCTACATTTTTTCAGTGAATTGGTGATAGTTTACTATATCGGGCTTTGCCACTAATAATGATGTGTATTACTTAAATTTTACATGCTTAAGCTTTTAGTCCTAAGTCTCGATAAAGAAAAATAATTGCAGTATGCTAACGGTCACTAAAAGAATTGTAAATTTGGTGATGGGAATAACAAAACAAAATATGTCATGTTGTAAGGTTTATATTGTACCATAAGGTACATATTTATGCTACTTGAACTTTACATATGCGTAAGTATTAAGCTCTAATCCCCAGTAGGAAAACAGTGAATTTGGTGACGGAGATAACAAAACATAATATGAAAATATAGGATTATGTATATGAAGGGATTCAATTATTAATGCGTATATCAATAAAAGAAATTCGCCTATCATGCGAAATAGCTCCATAACTGTCTTGCAAATATCCCGTAAAACAAACACATGCTCAAAAGTTTATTTTTTTTTGTCAAGGCTATCTGCAATAAGTACAATTTCAGACAAGAATATGACCAAATTAATTAGTTCAATATTATCTCATCCCTTTCCTGTTAATTTATATCTCATCCCTTTCCTGTTAATTTATTCTCTAATCTCCACACTTAAGAGAAGATCTTTGTCACTCAACTTGGTTTAATTGAAGGAGGGAGAGAATTCTAAAGAATCTCCGACTCCGCGTTCATAGTAATTTGATAGTATGGGAACAAAAACATGCTAGTGATTATATCTTTTGCAACAGCCACAAACACTTCATAGAGCTAAATAGTTAGAAACCACAAACGCTTCATGATTCAAGTGAAATTTTTTTACTAAACCTGAGATATATAGTTACAAAAGGACCTAAACAGAAGAACGAGCTAGTAGTACTGTCTGAGTACTAGGAAATAAAGAAGAATATAATATATAACTTCATGAACTAAACAAAAACTTTGTATTAGCACTATATTTTAGCTTAATCTTGTTTTCAGTTTGTCCTGAATATTGGAACCTTTCAAGAATTGATGTTTTCAAGGTTTCTAATTCTCCTCTCAAGTTTTATAATATCGATCATATCATATGTACCACTCCCTTTCTCATGGTTTCCCATCGACATATTGCCTTCAGTTATTTTGGTATACGTTTCTGTTACCACAGAAGCTTTGATCCTTTACATACTTCCTGGCGGGGGGATTACATTGCCGTCAATGGATGTGTGAATTGTTTTCTCTGCAATATGCATATGCTTCGAATCAGGGTAATTCTTCTTGTCATTTTACCAACAATAATTGGGAGGAAAACAAGGAGGAACTTCAGGGTAGTTCTACATTTGACGATCAGTTTCGTTTCTCCACCATTTCAAATACCGTGTTGTTACATCCGGTTCAAACAGCCTAGAAGGATAGTATAACCTCAAATCAGAAGTAATAGGTATGCTGTAATTGTACCAGTCAAGTTCTGGACTTGAATGCGAGTGAGGAATCCATTTAGGGAAGTCTTGATCATATCCAAACTGCATTGCTACCCGATTTGGTTGATAAGGGTCTTGACATCCTAAACCAGCAAGCTTAGACACCCTCAAACATTGAACGAAAGACTCCATTTCTTGAGTAAAATTTAACCCTCCAACTATTGCCCACTCTTCAATTTCCTTGTAAAACTTGGGAAAAATTGACAAACCTTCCACAGCAAAGGCCTATGGACTCCACAGAAAAATCTCCCGAGATGCGTCAATAGTAGTCCTCAAATTAATTTCACCCGTTTGTTTCACATTGTGCCATCGGCCTGATCTAACCACAGTAACTATATTGTAATTCCGAGATAGCTCTTGTTGAAAAGGTACCATCCTCTCCAAAGCTCAGGCTTAAACAAAGAACAATGGTAACCAAAGATTAAGTTTACGAATCTCAATTATGTCTCTATTTCTTTTACTTGTCTCTATCATAGCCTTTCTCAACGAGCCCAAGTCTCTATATATACTAGCAAGAACAGCAGGAGCAAGCGCTTGCCGCATACCTCTAGCTATATTAACAGCTATCGAGAAAATAGGAGCACCTACTTTAGACAGAAACACAAATCTTGATAACCAAAGAAAAAGAAAAGCTTCGTGTTCGTAGTCCTTACCACTATTCATGAAGTAATTCGACCACCTACTCTTATTATTTGTCTTCTGTCTGATAAGTTCTCTTCTCACATTCTCAAGTACTCTTCAATCTCTACCAACTCAGGGGATTGAAGGGGGGCTTAACACAGTCACCCAAAACATAAAACCCTCCCAAAACCATCATGTCTTCAAGACCACCAGTAGCTTCACCCCACGGAAACATAAAGTTGTTAGTCTCACAGATCACCTCTCTACCAACCCAAATATTAAATATTCGTCGATATGGACTATAAGTTGAACCTTTTAGTGCTCCATAAATTACTGCAGTTATCCATATAGGGCGATGGATAGACTCCATCTTTTCAACCCATTCTTTCCATTTATTTTGTTGATCCCTCCATCCATTGCAACCATGAAATGTGACTTTCAATGGCTACTCAGATTGATCAAATGAAATGTGGATTAAATGAGTTTTCGAATTTGGTCCTTCAGTTGAAGTACAAATTGGATCTAAAAAAGGGGCAACTCTTCATTGTGGAATTCACTTAAGTGGTGAAACCAACAACTCTACTCATCCAATGATAGTTGGATTTTCCATTTGATATTTTTTTTAAAATTATATTTTTTCCAAGAAATGTTTCGGAGGTTATATAAAGACGGGTTGAAATAGTGATATTTAATGTAAGTTACTAATGTGTTGACTAAATTTTGTTACATATTATATATATTTATTAGTAAAATCAATTGAACTTTGACTAAAGTTGCTACATTTGACTTTTAAGTGCAATAATCAAATTAATATTGCCTTTTTTTGTTTTTAAGTAAGAAGAAATCAATGAGGTTTATTAATTGAATTTTTTTCCGGGAAAGTTAATTCTAAGATAATTCACTCAAATATGAATTCAAATTGTCATTAATCATTTGGGATAATATTTATTAATTCAATCAATTGAACTTTGACTAAAGTTGTTGAATTTGACTTTTAAGTGCCATACTTCAATGAATATTGCCTCTATTGTTTTTAAGTAAGAAGAAATTAATGAGGTTTGTTAATTGAATATTTTCCTAGAAAGTTAATTTTAAGATAATCCACTCAAATTATGAATTTGAATCGTCATTAATCATTTGATATAATATTTAGGGATTAACACAACACATAATATATATACCTTTTTCGTGAACTGGTATTAGTTTACTCTTTTTGAATACATGTGGCTTTGCCACTCATAAGAATGTGTATTACTTAATATTGGGAAAATGCATAAATACCCCCTCAACCTATGCCCGACATCTCAGAGACACACTTATACTATATTAAGACCCTATTACCTCCTAATCTTATTTTATAAGTAATTTTCTACCCATTTTCGGCCTACGTGGAACTATCTTGAAAGAAAAAGTCACCCAGCATTGGACACACAAGATAGTGCCACGTAGACCTAAAAGGGGTAGAAAATTATTAATAAAATAAGTTCAAATGGTAATAGGACCTTAGTATGTTATAAGTGTGTCGATGAGATTTCGGGCATAGGTTGAGGGGTTACTTGTGCATTATACCACTTAATATTTATGAGAATGAGTTTTGGTCCTAAGGCTTGATAGAAAAAAACAATTGCTCTAGGTTGATAGTCAATAATTTTTTTGGTGAATCTGATAATGGGAATAACAAAACTATATATACCATGTTGAAAGGTTAATATTGTACCACAAGGTAAATATTGATATTACGACAGGCATGAGCTCAATCCTAATCCTTGTTGAAGGAAAACGATTGCAGTAAGTTGACTACTAATGTAAAATCGGCTAATTTTGTAAGTGGAGATAACAAAAACAAAATTTGACGAAATATACAAGTAAATATATGAAGGAATTCAATACGTACTATGTCAGTACACCAAAAATGATCTCTAGCTGCAATTAATTAACTATAATAGCTTAATTGCCACTAAATATAAAGACAATTAACACATTTTGTAAATGTCCTAGAGCATTTAACGACATTGGATATAATAAAAAATAACTAATACAGGTAAATATTTTAGCATTTTTTGTAAATTTGTATATTTTTGTCGCTAAAAGCTGATTTTATTGTCGTGATAAAACTTTTCAGATATCTACATAATATATTTTTTCAGTGAAGTGGTATCAGTTGACACCTTTTAAATACATGTTGGTATGTCATTAATGATGATGAATATTATTGAAACTTTATGTGCATGAGATTTTAGTGCTAAGCCACGATAGAGGAAGATGGTTACAGTATATATGTTGACTATTAACGTAAAACTGCTGAATTTGTGATGGAAATATTAAAACAAAATACTGAGAATCTTTCTAATTACAACATATATTCACTCAATAGTATTTTATTAATTCAAAACGTGATTTAAGGATTTATTTGAAGTATTCGACAAATTCTTTTTTATGAGGGGTAATTTTTGTAGAAACAATATGAATATGGATCGTTTTAATCATTTGATATAATATTGCATCTTTTGTTTTTATGTAAGAATATGGAAAAGTAATTTCAAATAAATTATCATAATGACACGATATTTAAACTCAAAATAAACCGAACAAAGAAAATAGTTCTCTTACAAACCTTCAACAAAGTATTTCCGTAAAGTTATATATGGGGCTCATTACCTATTTTATTTGGCTCTTATAATCTACATACACTACATCGAAAATGATATATTTATTTCTAGCGATAATTAACACTCTTTGTATATGTCCCTAAAGTCTTTATCGACATTGGTTCAAATGAAGCTTAACTAATGACGGTAATAGTGTAATGACCTGGAAGGTCATTTAAAAAAATGATTATTTTTTTAACTTGAGTTAATTAATTAATGAGTAATTGTAGATAATTGACTTAATTGATATTTAATGAGTTAAAGTGATAATTTATTTAACACCTTATAATATTTAATACATATTTAGCAAAAATAATTTACTAGGGTTTGTCACATATAATACATAATTATTTTAATCAGATAAAATAAAGAAAAAGAGCGAAGGGACGAAAACTTACCTGACCAGACGAATGTCTGAGGAAAGGAGAACAAACTGCATTATCGTAAGGACAATTCTTTTTCATGTTCTCCTGGGCATTCATAAATTGTTCCTCATAGTGCATATTCTATCATAATTGATGCATATATATATATATATATATATATATATATATATATATATATATATATATATATATATATATATATATATATATATGTATGTATGTATGTAATAGTATTATATTATAATTGAATTGAAATAGGAGTTTTGGAATAAAGTACATGTGATATATGTATAGGTACAATGATGATATGCCATGTGTTAGTTTTATTAATGTCTTATTCAATTTGCTCTTACCAGAATGTTAAGGAACAATCTGTTCCAATTGCACGTTGTAGTGGTCTAATTTATATTTTATATGAATATATAGCAATTAGGGAATTTTGTGATATTGAAATTTTCTATAAAAGTCAAAAGATGAATGAGATCCCTTTTAGATAGTGGAGTATTTCACATAGTTAACTAACTATTCACATTAGTTAGATTGCCATTGGTCTGGTAGCTAGATTTTGTTTTATATAAGTGGAGTAGATTTGGTTTAGGTATTGTATGTTATGTTAAATTACTAGGAATATTTTTATCTTCGATTATAAAAGTTTTCATATGGTTATCGCCTTAAAATTCAAGGTTTGACATATTAAGATACCTAATTAAATAGTAGGTGCATTGTGGTTGGTGAATGTCAATTGACTTTTATATTTGAAAGAATAAAGACTTAACCCTAGGCTTGAAGTTTCGAAATTTTGAAAGTTTGTATATTCACTTGTATCAAGAGTAAGAACTTGATTATAAATGTGGACTTTAGGGGTTTTAAGTGATTTTTGGAGTACGAGGTTGAAGTATATCAATGTTGTTGTCTATAGGGTCATTTAATCACGAACTATTGTATTTTATAGATTTGTGCGAGTTAATGGGTCTAAGTTAGACATATAGTAATATAAGTGTTGTTAGTCTTAAAATCTTATTGTGATTATTTATTTGAATAGATTTCTTTGAGTTGGAAGTTCAACGAATAGGGAAGGCTCATGTTCCGGAGTAAATTCTTATTTGATTCAGGCAAGTGAATTTCTAAACTATTGTTAAGTGTATGGAATGAGTGTATTTCCTTGTGGTATATGTGGTATATGTTTGGGAGTAATGAGACTTGGTGATGGGTTTACTTGTCCACATTGAATAATTCTAATGATGAAAAAAAGGGTGATAAAAGGCAATGTGAATAATTGCTTGTGTGTGATGTGTTGATAATAAAGAATAATTTGAAAAGTTTGTTGAATCATTGTTGATGTTGTTGTGAATTGTGCAGTGTTGTGAAAATGGTCATATCCTCATTATTTGTGTGAACATGTCATTTGCATTATTCCGAGACATGGTTGTGAAAGTGTTATGTGCATTGAGAAAGAATGAGAACTTAAAGAGGATGTATCATTTCGAGGGACGTATCGCGCGTCGCGATGGATACTGTATTTCGAGGGACGTATCGCGCTGCGATGGTTACTATTATCGAGGGTCGTGTCGTGCGCCAGAACAGATGCATGGACAGATATGTCCCCCATGGGTCCCGGACTGAGAGACAGCGGGTGTGTATCACTAGGTCAGATATGCATCATTATACTTGACATTGCATTACACATTCTTATCATTGGTGAACTTGATGTTGTGTTTTGCTGATCTTGTGATTGTCTTTCTGTGAAATTTGTGAGTGATAATACTAAGCTTGTTATTGAGGATATGTAATTTGATAGAGTGTGGTTGTGGAGGATATATATATAATTTTTATAAGTGTTGTTGTAGAGTTACGTGCTATGTAAATATGAACTGTTAGGTTAGACTGAATTTTATGCAGGTTGTAGTTGTGGAGATTCGGTTGGGGAGGTAGGGGTACCCGTATTTCATCCCCTTAGCTTGTAATTAGACGTTTACTTGCTGAGTACCGTGTGGTTTGGTACTCACCCCTTGCTTCTACAAATTTTTGTAGGTTATGAGCCTGGATTTTTATTGTATTTGTCATTCTCTTCTTTTCCGAGGCTTCTTGGAGATTTGTGAGGTAGTTATTTCCATCTCAGCAGACTTTCTTCTTGTCACGACCCAAAATTCGGGCCGTGACTGGCACTCACACATACCCTCCTATGTGAGCGAACCAACCAATCTAAACTCTAACATTTCAATATAATATCAACAGTAAATAATGCGGAAGACTCAAACTCATTAAATAAAATCAATTCATTAACTTCTAAAATTCAACATCTATTATTCCCCAAAATCTGGAAGTCATCATCACAAGAACATCTATGATCAAATTACTAAACTAAGAGTATTCTAAAACCTAAAACAAGTAAAAGCTAGTCCATGCCGGAACTTCAAGGCATCAAGACATGAGGAAGAAGATCCAGTCCAAGCTAGAAGCATTAGCTCACCCTGAAGATCCGATGTGACGAAGACTGGCTAGAATTGCGGTTGAGTTGAAGATGATGGTACGTTTGCTGCACTCCACAAATAAACAAGAAGAAAACATAAAAGTAGGGGGTCAGTACAAACAAAAGTACTGAGTAGGTATCATCGGCCAACTCAAAATAGAAAACAGTATATATTAAGAAATATCATAAAATCAACTAATATCCTTAGCATGCAGCATTTACAATTTCCATAACCCTTGGTTACAACACCAAGCTCATCAATGAGGACTCACGCCTCTTCATCATACTCATTTGTGAATTAGGTTCATTAGATTGAGTATATTAACATCTTTCAAGGTTCATTATCTTTATTCCTCTCGTGTCGGTACGTGACACTCCGCTCCTCATATACTATCCTGGTGTCGCAACGTGACACTCCGATCCTCATTCTATCCTAGTGTCAGAACGTGACACCCGATCCATATTCTATCCTCGTACCGGAACGTGGCACCCGATCCATATACTATCCTGGTATCGGAACGTGACACTCTGATCCTCATATACTATCCTGGTGTCGGAACGTGACACTCCGATCCTCATTCTATCCTGGTGTCGGAACGTGACACCCCGATCCATATTCTATCCTGGTACCGGAGCGTGGCACCCGATCCCCTAATCTCACTACTTTCGTTCATCAAGTCTTCCTTTATACCAAGGCATCATCATTAACAAATTAGATTAGGGTTTCTTTTTAAAGATTTAGGATTCAATAGCTTCATCATGCTTATTTTATCAAAATTACATAATCACATTCATGCAAGCATACAATTAAGCATATAGAAGGGTTTACAATACTACCCATACATATCATTCGCTATTAAGAGTTTACTACGAATAGTATAAAAACCATAACCTACCTCCACCGAAGATTAGTGATCAAGCAAGCAATTTCCCCAAGCTCTGTTCTTTGTTTTCTCTCTTCCTCGTTCGATCCTCTCTCTCTCTTTGTTCTTTCTACTTTTCTTATTCAAAACCTCTTTCTTTTACCCTAAGTAGCATATAATTAAGAAGAAAAGATGGCAATAATAACCCACTAATTAACTTAAGGTTACCTCTTTTAACCCCCAACTAATTAGACTTATTAACATTAACCCACTAACTTTATAATTAAAGCAGGAATAGTCAAAAACGTCCCTTAAAACGTATAAGAAATCCGACCCAGACTGGGATTACGCAACCTGTGACGGCCCATCCTGTCTGCGACGGTCCGTCCTGCAGGTCGTCGCAAGGTTCAGATACTGGATTTCCATTGAAGACTCTGTGACGGTCCGTCCTGCCTTTTCGTTCCGAAGTTCAGAGAGTCAATTTTCAGTACCCAATTTCAGATTTTCTAAGTGTTTTGAAACGAGACCCTGCGACGGTCCGTCGTGCCCATGACGGTCCGTCGTAGGGTCCGTCTCCTCAGCCTGTTTTTCCAGAAATAAAATGCTGTTCAAAATGACTAAACATGTCGTTACAATAGATACCAATTTACCCATTGTTCGTCCCCGAACGATCACAAGAAGGAAAACAAGGGCGAAAAGGAGTACCTGAATCTGTAAACAGATGTGGGTATCTTTCTCGCATATCTGCCTCCTTCTCCCAAGTGGCTTCTTCAACGGGTCGATTCTTCCATTGAATTTTGATGGATGCAATCTCCCTTGATCTCAACTTGCGAATTTCTCTATCTAGAATGACAACTGGTTCCTCTTCATAAGACAAATTCTCATCAAGAAAAACTGAATCCTAACGGATAATGTAGTTTCCATCCCCATGGTATCTTTTCAACATTGACACATGGAATACCGGATGCACTCCGGACAGCCCTGGAGGCAAGGCTAACTCATAAGCCACCTCCCCTACTCGCTTAAGTACTTCAAATGGACCAATATACCTTGGGCTAAGTTTACCTCGCTTACCAAACCGCATCACCCCTTTCATTGGCGAAACCTTCAACAAGACTTGTTCACCCTCCCTAAATCCCAAGTCTCTAACCTTCCGATCTACATACTCCTTCTGTCTACTTTGTGCCGCTAGAAGCTTTTCTTGAATAGATTTCACTTTATCTAACGATTCCCTCAGAAGGTCAGTACCCCAAGGTCTAACTTCAAATGCATCAAACCACCTAATGGGAGACCTACATTTTCTCCCATATAGTGCCTCAAATGGGGCCATATCAATGCTTGAGTGATAGCTATTGTTGTAGGAGAACTCTGCCAAGGGTAAGAAGCTATCCCACTGACCACCAAATTCTATCACACATGCGCGAAGCATATCCTCCAACACTTGAATCGTTTGCTCAGACTGACCATCGGTCTGAGGGTGGAACGCAGTACTAAGGTCCAACCTAGTACCCAATTCCGCGTGCAACATTTTCCAAAACTTAGAAGTAAACTGCGTACCTCTATCTGATATAATGGAGAGTGGAACCCCATGCAATCGCACCACTTCCGAGATGTAAAGTTTGGCTAACTTCTCTGCATTGTAAGTCACCTTGACCAGAAAGAAATGAGCAGACTTAGTTAACCTATCAACAATTACCCAAATAGAATCAAACTTTCCCAATGTCTTCGGAAGACCAACCACGAAATCCATTGCAATCCTTTCCCACTTCCTTTCAGGAATGGGCATTCTCTGAAGTGTTCCTCCGGGCCTTTGGTGTTCATACTTTACTTGTTGAAAGTTTGGACATTTGGCAATAAAATCCACAATATCACGCTTCATTCTACTCCACCAAAAGTGTTGCTTTAGGTCACGGTACATCATGGTTGAACCCGGATGTATCGAATACCTTGAACTATGAGCCTCTGTCAGAATAGTGTTGATCAAATCATCGACGCGGGGTACACATACCCTTCCCTTAATCCTCAAAACACCTTCCTCATCGATTGTCGCTTCTTTAGCCTCTCCTTGCAACACTTTATCTCGGATCCAGATCAATTTTTCATCATTAAACCGCTTTCCCTTAATCTTGTCAAGGAAGGAAGATCTTGCCTCCACACAAGCTAAAAATCCTCCCTTCTCATTTACTTCTAATCTCGTAAGGTCGTTAGCCAGAATCTGAACTTCTCTAGCCAATGGGCGTCTAGAAGCTTGCAAGTGAGGTAGACTTCCCATGCTTCCCGTCTTTCTACTTAAAGCATCCGCTACAACATTCGCCTTCCCCGAATGATACAAAATAGTGATGTCGTAGTCCTTCAGTAGTTCCATCCATCTCCTCTGTCTCAAGTTCAAATCTTTCTGAGTAAAGACATATTGTAAGCTACGATGATTCGTATAGACCTCACACTTAACCCCATATAAATAGTGTCTCCATTGCTTTAATGCAAACACTACCGCGGCCAATTCCAAATCATGAGTTGGATAGCTATGTTCATGCACTTTTAATTGTCTTGAAGCATAAGCAATCACATTTTTCTCTTGCATTAGCACTGCACCCAAACCCGAATAGGATGCATCACAATAGACAATGAAATTCTTACCTTCCACCGGCAAGGTGAGAATTGGTGCAGTAGTAAACAGAGTCTTGAGCTTCTAAAAGCTTTCCTCACACTCATCCGACCATACGAATGGGACATTTTGCTTAGTCAAGTTCGTCAGTTGGGAAGCAATAGAAGAGAATCCCTTGACAAATCGGCGGTAGTAGCTAGCTAACCCAACAAAGCTCCTTATTTCTGACACATTAGTAGGTCTTACCCAATTCTTCACTGTCTCAATCTTAGAAGGATCAACCATCACCCCATCCTTAGAAACCACATGCCCCAAGAAGGACACTGCATCTTGCCAAAACTCACACTTGGAGAATTTGGCATAAAGCTTTTTCTCCCTCAACATTTCCAATACCCTTCTCAAATGCTCTTCATGTTCCTTCTTGCTCTTTGAGTATACCAATATATCATCAATGAATACGATCACAAAGAGATCAAGATATGGCTTAAAAATCCCGTTCATCAAGCTCATGAAAGCAGCAGGGGCATTCGTAAGACCAAAAGACATCACTACAAATTCGTAATGCCCATACCTGGTTCTAAAAGTAGTCTTTGGCACATCCATTGCCCGTATTTTCAATTGATGATAACCAGATCTCAAGTCAATCTTAGAGAAGACACAAGCACCTTGTAACTGATCGAACAAGTCATTAATGCGAGGAAGAGGATACTTGTTCTTTATGGTTACCTTGTTCAACTGCCGGTAGTCTATGCACATCCGAAAACTCCCATCCTTTTTCTTCACAAACAAAACCGGAGCACCCCAAGGAGATGCATTTGGTCTAATGAAGCCTTTGATCAACAACCCTTGAAGTTGGGCTTTTAACTCTCTTAACTCCACGGGGGCCATTCTATAAGGGGGTATAGAAATGGGGCTAGTACCCGGTTCAAGATCTATACAGAAGTCAATATCCCTATCTGGTGGCATACTAGGAAGATCTGCAGGGAACACATCTAGAAACTCACGGACCACCGAGACCGACTCAATCGAAGGTACTTGGGTAGTGTCATCCTTGAGATGTGCCAAGAAAGCTAAACACCCTTTACTAACCATTTTCTTAGCACGAAGAAAGGAGATGATACGCACCGGATTGGAAGTATAGTCACTCTCCCAAAGTAATGGATCTGTCCCAAGCTTGGCTAACGTCACCGTTTTAGCATTACAATCCAAGATCGCAAAATTCGGAGAAAACCAAGTCATACCTAGAATTACATCAAAGTCAACCATTTCTAAGATAACCAAATCTACATAAGTGTTGCTCCCCAAAAAATTAACCAAAAAAGACCTATATACTTTTTCAACTATCACAGACTCACCCACCGGAATAGAAACACGAATAGGTATGTCAAGTAATTCACAAGGTAAATTTAGACCATTAGCAAATGAAGAAGATACATAAGAAAATGTAGATCCAGGATCAAACAATACAGAAGCCATGCAATCACAAACCGAAAGATTACCTGTGATGACAGTATCTGATGTCTCCGCTTCTGACCGCCCAGGAAAAACGTAACAATGGGCCCTTTCGTTTGTTTGTCCGTTGCCCCTACCATGTTGTGATGTAGTGGCTCCACTTTGCCCATCACCCCGACCGTTTTGGTGACCACCATTACTTCGACCACCGCGTCCTCCAGAATGACGACCTCTTCCATAACCACCTCTACCTCTAACATTTGAAGGTCTGTAACTCTGTTTTGGACAATACCTCTTAATGCGTCCGATCTCCCCACATCCATAACACTCTCTGGGTTTAAGCATAGGTCTCTCAGAGAAGTGTTGACCGGTCTGAGGTGGACCCCCAACTACAGTCTGTAGTGAAGACTGAATTGGTCGGACTGAGTAACCTCCTTAACCCTGTCCTCTAGAGTAAGAACCATTAAACTCACCTCCCTTTCGAAACCTTTTTGATGTAGTTGCCATGGTGAAGTCATCTGACTTCACTCCTTCCACCTCTACCACAAAGTCTACCACTTCTTGGAAAGATTTCGCTGTAGCCGCTACCTGTAAGGCTGAAATCCGCAACTCTGATCTCAACCCTTTCACAAAACAGCGAATCTGCTCTTGTGGACTGAAATACAGTTAGGTGGCATACCGGGATAATGCACGAAACTTAGCCTCATATGCAGTAACCGACATCCTACCTTGCTCTAGGCTCAAGAACTCATCCCTTTTCCTATCTCTCAAAGTTCGTGGGATATACTTCTCCATAAACAAGCTAGAGAATGAGGCCCAAGTATAGGTGGTGCCTCTGTTGGTTGACACTCAACATGTGACCGCCACCACATTTTGGCGTTCCCTTGAAACTGATAACTCACAAACTCAACACCAAACCTTTCTACTATACCCATCTTGTGTAGTAGCTCATGACAGTCAACCAGAAAATAGTAAGCATCCTCAGATTCAGCACCCTTGAAGACTGGAGGCTTCAATTTCAAGAACTTACTGAAAAGTTCATGTTGATCATTTGTCATTATAGGCCCAGTAGTCAGACGTGGAAACGTGCCTATGTCAAATGAGGCATCCATACGAGGAGCCATAGTGGCTGCATGTTGTACCTCTGAAACCGGAGGTGTTGGTGCAGAAAACACTGGAGGTGCCTGACCCTGATCAGACAACCCACTAAGATAAGCGAGCACCTGATTTATCATCTCTGGGGTAGGCTGGGGTGGCAATCCCTCATTCTGCACTTGTTCATTTTCCCCATCCTCCCCTTCTCTTATTACTTCCTCAGTCGGTGGAGGAGTCACTGCCCTAGTATCAGATGGGCTAGGTGCTCGTCCTCTTCCCCTAGAGAACGTCCTCCCACGACCTCTACCACGGCCTCTTGCCGCTGCTCTTCCTCGAGCTACAGCCCCAGTGGCTGGATCAGACGCACCCTGTCCCGCCGGTGCTGGTGTTGGTGTTGGCGTAGTCGTTTCTCTACTTCTAACCATCTGCGAAAGAGAGTGAAGATGGTCAGATACCAATTTGTATCACCTAGATACAAATTGGATTCAAGTAGTAGCACGAAAGAAAGAAAGAAAGAATGGAATTTTCCTAAAGTCTTATAGCCTCTCAAAGAAAAGTAAAGGTGTCCCCCTACCGTTCCTTAAGACTCTACTAGACTTGTTCTTGTGTGATGAGACCAACGAACCTAATGCTCTGATACCAAAGTTTGTCACGACCCAAAATCCGGGCCGTGACTGGCACCCACACTTACCCTCCTATGTGAGCGAACCAACCAATCTAAACTCTAATATTTCAATATAATATCAACAGTAAATAATGCGGAAGACTCAAACTCATTAAATAAAACCAATTCATTAACTTCTAAAATTCAACATCTATTATTCCCCAAAATCTGGAAGTCATCATCACAAGAACATCTATGATCAAATTACTAAACTAAGAGTATTCTAAAAGCTAAAAAAAGTAAAAGCTAGTCCATGCCAGAACTTTAAGGCATCAAGACATGAGGAAGAAGATCCAGTCCAAGCTAGAAGAATTAGCTCACCCTGAAGATCCGATGTGACGAAGACTGGCTAGAATTGCGGTTGAGTTGAAGATGACGGTACGTTTGCTGCACTCTACCAATAAACAAGAAGAAAACATAAAAGTAGGGGGTCAGTACAAACAAAAGTACTGAGTAGGTATCATCGGCCAACTCAAAATAGAAAACAGTATATATTAAGCAATATCATAAAATCAACTAATATCCTTAGCATGCAGCATTTACAATTTCCATAACCCTTGGTTACAACACCAAGCTCATCAATGAGGACTCACGCCTCCTCATCATACTCATTTGGGAATTAGGTTTATTAGATTGAGTATATTAACATATTTCAAGATTCATTATCTTTATTCCTCTCGTGTCGGTATGTGACACTCCGCTCCTCATATACTATCCTGGTGTCGGAACGTGACACTCTGATCCTCATTCTATTCTGGTGTCTGAATGTGACACCCGATCCATATTCTATCCTGGTATCGAAACGTGCCACCCGATCCATATACTATCTTGGTGTCGGAACGTGACACTCCGATCCTCAAATACTATCCTGGTGTCGAAACGTGACACTCCGATCCTCATTCTATCTTGGTGTCGGAATGTGACACCCCGATCCATATTTTATCCTGGTACCGGAGCGTGGCACCGGATCCCCTAATCTCACTACTTTCGTTCATCAAGCCTTCCTTTATACCAAGGCATCATTATTAACAAAGTAGATTAGGGTTTCTTTTTCAAGATTTAGGATTCAATAGCTTCATCATGCTTATTTTATCACAAATACATAATCACATTCATGCAAGCATACAATTAAGCATATAGAAGGGTTTACAATACTTCTCATACATATCATTCGCTATTAAGAGTTTACTACGAATAGTATAAAAACCATAACCTACCTCCACCGAAGATTAGTGATCAAGCAAGCAATTTCCCTTAGCTTTGTTCTTCGTTTTCTCTCTTCCTCGTTCGATCCTCTCTCTCTCTTTGTTCTTTCTACTTTTCTTATTCAAAACCTCTTTCTTTTACCCTAATTAGCATATAATTAAGAAGAAAAGATGGCAATAATAACCCACTAATTAACTTAAGGTTACCTCTTTTAACCCCCAAGTAATTAGACTTATTAACATTAACCCACTAACTTTCTAATCAAAGCAGGAATAGTCAAAAACGTCCCTTAAAACGTATAAGAAATCCGACCCAGACTAGGATTACGCAACCTGTGACGGCCCGTCGTGTCAGCGAAGGTCCGTCCTGCAGGTCGTCGCAAGGTTTAGAGACTGGATTTCCACTGAAGACTTTGTGACTGTCCGTCCTGCCATTTCGTTACGAAGTTCAGAGAGTCGATTTTCAGTATCCAATTTAAGATTTTCAAAGTGTTTTGAAACGAGACCCTGCGACGGTCCGTCGTGCCCATGACGGTCCGTCGTGGGGTCCGTCGCCTCAGCCTGTTTTTCCAGAAATAAAATCTGCTGTTCAAAACGACTAAACAGGTCGTTACACTTCTCCATAATTATGATCTTGTTCTATTCTAGAAACAAGTTCATTTGAGACTTGAGTTTTTCTTTTGAATCAATTGTAATACAGTAGAGGTTTGTACACGTGACTACCAGGTTTTGGGGGTATAATGTAGGTTGATAGTAAATTTTCCGCAATTTTATTGTAATGGTTGAATTTTAGGCTGACTTTTCTTGATGGGATAAGATGAGTGCCATCACGTCCATTTTTGGGTCGTGACAAATAGCACTCTTTATAAATGTGTTTATTTTTTGTCACTAAAAGCTGATTTTACTATCGTGATAAAACGTTTCACATATCTACAAAATATACTTTTTCAATGGAGTGGTGTCGATCATAGAGGCGGATCCAGAAATTTTTGGGGTCAAAATCTTAATTAATAGACACATGAAGTAGCCGAAGGGAGTTCGACATCTACTCTATGTATCTAAAAAATTATTTTAGCCATATAAAAATAATATAATTATTCACCGAAAGGGGTTCAGATAAAGCCCTAAATATATAATGATGGCTCTGCCATTGGTCGATCAGTTGACACCTTTTGAATAAATGTTGTCCTGTCATTGATAATGAAGTATATTATTTAAATTTTATGTCACTAATGATGATGTGTATTACTTAAATTTTATGTGCATGAGTTTTTAGCCCTAAAACTAGATAAAGAAAAACAATTGCAGTAGGCTAACAATCAACAAAAGACTATTGAAGTCCGTGACGGGAATAAAAAAAAATATCGCATGTTATAAGGTTTATATATACCATAAGGTATGTATTGATATTACTTGAACTTTACATGTGCATAAAGATTAATCCCTAATCCCCGGTAGATGAAAACTGTGAAACTTGTGACAGAGATAACAAAACATAATATGAAAATATAGGAGTAAGTATATAAGGGGATTCAACACATAATGTGTATATCAATATAAATAATCACCTATCTACATAATACGATTGTAGTAGACTGACTATTAACGTAAAATCGGTGAATTTGATGATGGAAATAAAAAAAATATGAAAAATCTTCTCACAAATTCACTCAATTGTATTTCATTAATTCATAACATGACTTCAGGAATTATTTAAAACATTCTACAAAACAAATTATTATTATTTTTTGGCGGGGTGGGATCGTTTATATTAGGGAAAAAAATTAAATTTAGATCATCATTAATCATTTGATAATATTTTAAAATATACATGCATATACATTTATCCAAAAAATTCTTCGGAGGTTATATACAGACAGTGTGAAAGATAATTTGGATTTTAGCAAGCCATATTTGAAGTATGGATTCAAATATCTAAAATAGTTACATTAAATATTGGTATCTAAGATTTGACTAATTTTATACAAATTTTGTACATTTATTAATATTGTCAATGAATTTTGACTAAAAATGTTAAATATAGTTCGTGGATTTTCGGTGATTTGAAATTTTGACATTATTTTTATCCAAATTTTTGGTGGACGTCTTTATGACGTTATCTATGGAGCCAAGTGGCCCAGAAGGCCAAAATGGCCCGTTTTCAAAGTTAAACGAGCCCCATAGCAGGTAAAAACCCCATTTTGCCAATTTTCATGTGCTAGTTCACAATTTGTTTGGTGATCAAGATTTCTGTCGTCATTTTTGCCTCAAATTTTTGTGGACGTCTATTAAAACATCATTGACGGAGCCAATCAGCCCTGATGGTCAAAATGACCCATTTTGAAAGTCTAACGAGCCTCACAGTAGGTAAATTCCCCATTTTATCAATTTTTGTGTAGTCCATGGATTTTTGTTGATCCGCAATTCAAACGTCACTTCCCAACTTTTTCATGGACGTCCATTAAGACGCTTTACGTGGAGCCATATGACCCTAACTGAAAAACAATCCACTTTCAATGTCAAACGAGCCCAAAGCATGTAATCCACCCCCCCATCTTGTCGATTTTTGTGTGTTATAGTTCATGGGGTTTTGGTGATCTGGAATTCTGATGTCATTTTTGTCTAATTTTTTTGTGGAAGTCTTTTTAGACGTTAACTATGGAGTCATATGGCCTAACGGTCGAAACAGCCCATTTTAAAGGTCAAACGAGCCCCGGAGCAAGTAAACCCCCAATTTTACAGATATTTTCCTGTGCTATAGTTCACCATCTTTTTTGGCGATGTTTCATCATTTTTGCCAAAACTTTTTGTGGACGTCCAAACCATGTTTGAAAATTTTCTCTTCACGAATAGGGCATCGTTAATTAGTTCAAACAAAATACATCGCTATACTAAGTTCAAGTTACAATGCTTGAAACGTTGTCTACAATATTGAATAGGAAATCCACATTTAGTTCACAGAGATTACATAACTATAATGCCAGATATTCAGGTTACAACGATTATCTTTCGGACTTTTTCGAGTGTCTTCCACCACAAAATCCTCTTGTTCACATCATCAGCCTATCACCGCTCTACCAACCTGCACAAAATTAGCAAAGTTTAGCAAACACAGAATCAAATAACATGATACTTCTACATAATTATAAGCGATTCAGTTTTAGACATGCCTCCAGGATTTCGAGCTAAGCTAAATGTTGATGGTTCAATCAACAAGCATAAAACAAGGCTTGTAGTTAAGGGTTATTTTGACACTTTTGCTCAAGTTACTAGGCTCGACACAATTACATTGCTTCTTAATTAATTCAACTTATGCACAACGTGACCGAAAAGTGCATGAGATAGTTGTCAAATCAACATTTCTTAATGGGCTTTTTGTAAAACAATCATTATTGTCAATTGAATCGGTTGCTGGTAAGACAACAGTGGTTGATAAAGCTACTCAAGAGAAGTTTAGAGCTTAGTATAGCTATATTTAAAGTAGAACATGATTCATTAGCAAATTTGAGAAAAAAAATGAGAATTCAATATGTTTCTCTTCTTTGTGATAACTTTTATTCTTAAGAATATTATCAGAGAGTGTAAGCAGTAAACTGAAATCGTACCATATTGAGTGTAGCATCGCCTGTGTGAAGCAACATAACTCTTGAGGTCGTCAACTAAACACCTTTTGAATGCATATTGGTCTGTCATTGATGATGATGAATATTATTTCGACTTTATCTACATAAGATTTTAGTGCTAATCTATAATAGAGGAATATGAATGCAGTAAGTTGATTCCTAATGTAAAACTTATGAATTTGTGATGGAAATAACAAAACAAAATACAAAGAATCCTTCTAATTACAACATATGCATTTACTCAATTGTATCTATTAATTCACTAGTTTTGGGCACGTGCGTTGGACGTGTGCCCCAGGCTAAGTTGCATGAAGTTGTTGTAATGATGTGTTTGTGTTGCATCTTTGATACTAAAGACGAAGAAACCACGAATATTGTTAAAGAAAGATCGTGTAAATTTTGATTTAGTAGTTTACTGATAGAATAAAAAGTAGATCAACAAAAAAATAGTTACAAATTACAATAATTAATTAAGAAAAATACATGTAGAGAATTTTCAGATATACAAGAAATATTAGGAAAGATAGAAGGCATATTCATATTGCAACTATCTCAAATTTTCTTTAAAAGAAAATCAACAAAACCTTTATTTTGTAATGGAAGATACATGTACATTTTTCTTGTAAAGATGGATCTTAACTTAAATAAGAGAAAAATAATAAATTAAATTGGATAATTTGAACTTAATTTCATGTTATAATAAAATGAATTAAATGAAAGAAAGTGAATGAGGGGAATCAAAGTCTCAAACATCTTTACATATTTCACTGGCAGCTAGAGGCTTTTAGTAGATGAATATGGTAAATATATTTAATTAAGTGTATTTAATTATTCAGAACCCTTCAAATTCTCTATTTTTAAAGAGTGTTATACTCTATACAAATTTATAGTATTATTTTAGTAATCCAACCTTTAACTTTCTTGCTTCACACTTTTATAGAACTAATAGTTCTATTTTTTTACTACAAAATTTGTAAAATAAAATAGGGGATAGTGCTCAAGTACCCCCTCAACCTATGCCCGAAAACTCAGAGACACACTTATACTATACTAAGGTCCTATTATCCCCCTGAACAAATTTTTTTAAATAATTTTTTAACCCTTTTTAGCCTACGTGGCATTATCTTGTGGTCTCAATGATGGTTGACTTTTTTTTTTTAAATTAGTGCCACGTAAGCTAAAAAGGGGTAGAAAATTACTTATAAAATAAGTTCAGGGGGGTAATAGGACCTTAGTATAGTATAAGTGTGTCTGTGGGATTTCGGGCATAGGTTGAGGTGGTACTTGTGCATTTTCCCAATAAAATAGTAAACGAGGAAAAAGTAATTTAAAAGCTATACAACTTACATTTGTGATCACCAAAGAAATAACAATTATCAACCATGCAAAAAGGCTTAAATTATAAAATTCGAAGTCTTATTGCGTACAATTATTTTTTATTTGTAGTTATATATTTATCAAATAGGAATTGACTCGGAAAAGAAAATAGAGATTTTTTTTAAATGGTAAATAAAAGAATACCTCTAAAGAAATCAACAAAAATATTATAAAATGATCTAAAAGTGAAAATGTGAAAGAAAAAAGTAGAAAAAATGTAGAGAGATAAGAGATGACAACTTTCTTTATCCTCTTCCAATTATTCAAAATCTCTTCGGATAAGATATGATTGAGGGACTTAAAGGATTCTCATAAATATGTCATTAACCCATTTCATTGATGAACAATGAAAGTAACAAATATATTATTAAGGAACATCAACAAATGTATAACATCTTCATTTCTAATATAATAACACAAAATAAAAATTTCACTTGAACACATAGAAGAGAAATCTAAGCAGATCATAGTTAATCTACAATAAAATTATCAAACAAATATTAAGATACAAGGAGTTAAGAGAAGTAGCATTCATCAAAACTAAGACGACATATATCATGACACAATTTACAGATCGAAAAATTAGTGAAGCACACAATGGTATTGATAGCTAAGATATATAGAAAGTCAAAAGTCAAGTTATAAAAAGATAATGAAAATATCATTAAATTTCTTTATTGAAGAAGTGAAAGGACACTTATATTTTATCCTTTGGAAATGGTTAGATTTCCAAAACTATTAAAATCCAAATTTGTAGTTAATATTTAAAGGTGAAGCATTTGACTATAATTATTCAATATATATACTAATACACATATAAGAATATGAAGAATCATTTTATAAATTGTTAAAACATTCATTGTATTGTAGTCAATATGATACTTAGCATTTATTTAAAGAGGTATTTTCTTCATTTAAAGACAAAAATATTTAATTAATTATATTAGATGAATTTAATTAAATATTTTATAGCCTTTTCATTTAGTGTAGGGGTAAAATGGTAATTAAACTTTTCACTTTAGAGCTTTCCACTTATAATAATATATGATAATGCGATTTCATGAATTATTTAAAATACTCCACAAAATCTTATTTTGGGGAGGGGATAATTTTTATAGAAAAAATATTTATGTGGATCGTCTTAATCATTTGATATAATATTTAGGGATTCAACACAACACGTAGTATCTCAATTTTTTCAGTGAATTGGAGATAGTTGACTATATCGGGCTTTGCCACAAATGATGATGTGTATTACTTAATTTTTTGTGCATGAACTTTTAGTCCTAAGGCTCGATAAAGAAAAACATTTACAATAGGCTAACAGTCAATAAAAAAATAGTGAATTTGGTGATGGGAATAATAAAACAAAATACGTCACGTTGTAAGTTTATTTTGTACCATAAGGTACGTATTGATGCTAGTTTGAAATTTACGTATGCGTAAGCATTAAGCCCTAATCCCAGTAGAAGAAAACAGTGAATTTGGTGACGAAGATAACAGAACATAATATGAAAATATAGGATTAAGTATATAAAGTGACTCAATACATAATGCGTACATCAATAAAAAAAAATCACCTATCTACATAATACGATTGCAGTAGGCTGACTATTAATGTATAATTGGTGAATTTGGTGATGGAAATAACAAAACAAAATATGAAAAATAACATTATACCAGGACTGAAACAATAACTACTACTACTGCATCTCAATTTCAAACAAGTTGAAATCGACAATACCATGTTGGTCCATGCATCTAATTGATCCTGCAAAATAGCTCCATAACTTTCTTGCAAATATCCCCTAAAACAAAGACATGCTCAAAAGTTCAGATTTTTTTGTCAAGGCTATCTGCAATAAGTACAGTTTGAGACAAGAGTATGACCAAATTAATTAGTTCAATATTATCTCATCCCTTTCTTGTTAATTTACTCTCTAATCTCCTCACTTACAAGAAGATGTTTTTCACTCAACTTGGTTTAGTTGAAGGGGCGAGAGAATTAAAAAAAATCTCCGACTCCGAGTTCTGAGTAAGTTGATAGTCTACGAAAAAGTAAATGCTAGTTAGTGATTATATCTGTAATCTTGACTTTGCATTCGCAACAGCCACAAACGCTTCATAGAGCTAAATAGTTAGAAACCTGGAAAGTAAACAAGTGAACTGAAACATGATTCAAGTGAATTTTTATTACTAAAGCTGAGATATATAGTTACAAAAGGACCTAAATAGAAGAACGAGCTAGCTAGTAGCACTTTCTAAGTATTAGGCAATAACGAAGAATATATAACTTGATGAACTAAACAAAAACATAGTATTAGCACTATAGTTTAGCTTAATCTTAGCTTGTTTTCACTTTGTCCTGATTATTGGAACCTTTCCAGCATTGATGTTTTCAAGGTTGCTAATCCTCATCTTAAGTTTCACAATATTGATCATATCATATGTACACCTCTCTTTCTCATGGTTTCCCATCGCTATATTGCCTTCAATGATGTTGGTATACGTTACTGTTACCACTAAAGCTTTGCTTCTTTCCATGCTTCCTTCACTACTACTACCATTGCCGTCAATGAATATGTGAACTGTTTCATCTGCAATATGATTCTGCTTAGAACGAGGAGGAACATCAGGGTAATTCTCCTTTTCATTTTTCCAACAATAATTGGGAGGAACACCAGAAGGAACATCAGGGTAATTCTTCTTGTCATTTTTCCAACAATAATTGGGAGGAAAACCAGGATGAACTGCAAGGTAATTCTCCATTTGACGATCAGTTTTGTTCTCCACCATTCCAAGTACCGTGTTGTTACATCCGGTTCAAACAGCCTAGACGGATAGTATAACCTCAAATCAAAAGCAATAGGTCTGCTGTAATTGTATCAGGCAAGTTCTGGACTAGAAGGCGAGGAATCCATTTAGGGAAGTCTTGATCATACCCAAACTGCATTGCTACCCGATTTGATCAATAAGGTTCTTGACAATCTAAACCAACAAGCTCAGACACCCTCAAGCATCGAAAGAAAGACTCAATTTATTGATCCAAATTTTGCTCTCCAACTATTTTCCACTCTTCATTTTCCTTGTAAAACTTTGGGAAAATTTGACCAAAGCTTCCACAGCCAAGGCGTATGACCTCCATAGAAAAATCTCCCCAGCTGCATCAATTGTAGTCCTCAAATTAATTTCACTCGTTTGTTTCACATTGTGTCATCGTCCTATCCTCACCCCACTAACTATATTATAATTCCGAGCGCGCTCTGGCTGCAAAGATACCATCCTCTCCCAAGCCCAGACTTGAACAAAGAACAATGGCGACAAAAGATTAAGTTTATGCATCTTAATTATGTCTCTATTTCTTCTACCTGTCTCTATCATAGCCTTTCTCAATGAGTCCAAGTCCCTGTATATACTAGCAAGAACAGCAAGAGCAAGAGTTAGCCACATACCTCTAGCCAGACTAACTGCTATCGAGAAAACAAGAGCACTTACTTTACATGGAAACACAAATCTTGATAACCAAAGAGAAAGAAAAGCTTAGTGTTTGTAGTCCTTACAACTATTTATGAAGTAATTCAACCACCTACTCTGATTATTTGTCTTTGATCTGATAAGTTCTCTTCTCGCATTCTCAAGATACTCTTCAATCTCTAACAACTCAAGGCATTGAAAGGGGGACTTGTCACAGTCACCCAAAACAGTAAACCCTCCCAAAACCGTTTTGTCATCAAGACTAACAGTAGCTTCACCCCACGGAAACATAAAACTGTTAGTCTCACAAGACCACCTCTCTACTAACAAAATATAAATTTTCGTCGGTATGAACTCTATAAGTTGAAATTTTTATGCACTCCATAAATTCCTACAACTATCCATACAGGGCGATGGATAGACTCCATCATTTCAACCCATTATTTGCATTTCTTTTGTTGATCCCTCCATCCATTGCAACCATGAAACGTGACTTTCAATTGCCACTCAGATTGATCAAATTGAAAGTGGATTGAATGAGGTTTCAAATCTCGTCCATCAGTCGAAGTAGCAATCAGATCTAAGAAAGGGGAAACTATTCGTTGTGGAATTCCACCAAGTGGTGGAACCAACAACTCTACTCTTTAAATGATAGTTGGATTTTCCATTAAATATTTTTTAAAAATTATGTTTTTCCAAGAAATGCTTCGGAGGATATCTATAGATGGATTGAAATAGTGATATTTAATCTATGGAATGCACAAGGAAACCTCAACCTATGCCTTAAATCTTAGAGACACACTTATACTATACTAAGGTCCTATTATCCCCTGAACTTATTTTATAAATAATTTTCTATGATTTTCGGCCTACGTGGTGCTATCTTGTGGGCCCAACATTGGTTGAATTTTTCTTTCAAGCTAGTGCCACATAGGCCGAAAAGGGGTAAAAAATTACTTACAAAATAAGTTTAGGGGAGTAATAGGACCTTAGTATAGGAAAAGTGTGTATCTGGGATTTCGGAGGGGGTACTTGTGCATTTTCCCTTTAATGTAAGTTACCAATGTGTTGAATAGATTTTATTATAGATTATAAATATTTTTTAATAAAATCAATTGAACTTTGACTAAAGTTGCTGAATTTTGACTTTTAAGTGCAATACTTAAATGAATATTGCCTTTTTTGGTTTTAAGAAAGAAGAAATTAATGAGGTTTATTAATTGAATATTTACCTGGAAGTTAATTTTAAGATAATTCACTTAAATTATTAATTGAAATCGTCATTAATCATTTTATATAATATTGATGTATTAACACATCACATAGTATATATACTATTTCCATGAACTGGTATTGGTTGACTCTTTTTTAATACATGTGGCTCTGCTATTGATCATAACGATGGATATTACTTAAATTTTACGTGAATGATTTTTCAATCCTAAGACTTGATAGAAAAATATAATTGCACTAGGCTAATAGTCAATGAAAAAATTGGGTTAATTCGATAGTGGGAATAACAAAACTATATATACCATGTTGAAAGGTTAATATTGTACGACAAGGTACATATTGATATTACTTAACCATCACAGGCATGAGCTCAATCTTGATCCCAATTAGAGGAAAACGATTGCATTAGGTTAACTACTAAAATCAACAAATTTGGTAATGGAAATAACAAAAACATAATCCGACAAATTATATAAGTAAATATTAAAAGGGATTAATTTTGTTCTATGTATATTAATCAATATACCAAAAATGATCTTTAGTTGCAATTATTTAACTGCAATAGCTTAATTGTCACTAAATATAGCGGCAATTAACACTCTTTGTCAATGTCTCTGAAGCATTTAATGACATTGAATCTAATAAAAATGAACTAATACCGGTAAGAATTTAGCACTCTTTATAAACGTGCATATTTTTTGTCACTTAAATTTGATTTTACTATCGTGATAAAACCTTTCACATAACTATATAATATGTTTTTTCAATGGAGTGGTTCGATCACAGAGGCGGAGCAAGAATTTTTTGTCAAGGGGTTCAAAATCTTAAGAAATAGACACATATGAAGAGGGCAAAGGGGGTTCGACATCTACTCTATGTACCTAAAAAATTGTTTTGACCATATTAAAATAATATAATTTTTCAGCGAAAGGGGTTCGAATGAAACCCCTAAATATATGATGGCTCCGCCATTGGTCGATTAGTTGACACCTTTTAAATACATGTTGTCCAATCATTGATGATGATGAATACTATTTAAACTTTATGTGCATGAGCTTTTAGTGCTAAGCCATGATAGAGGAGTATGATTGTAGCAGGCCCGCTGTTAATGTAAAACTGGTGAATATGTAATAGAAATAACAAAACAAAATACTTGAAATCCTTCTAATTACAACATATATATTCACTCAATAGTATTTTATTAACTCATAATGTGATTTTAGGACTTATTTAAAGCATTCTACAAAATCGTTTTGTTTTACAAGGGGGTAATTTTTATAGAAATAATATGAATGTGGATCGTCTTAATCATTTGATATAATATTTGGGGATTCAACACAACACATGGTATTTATACTTTTTCACTGAATTGGTGATCGTTGACGCTTTTTTAATATATCAGACCGCTAATGATGATGTGTATTACTTAAATTTGAGGTATAATACATAAATGTGTTGTTTAGCTTGGCTTCAAATCACATTTATACCTTTCAACTTTGGATATGCACAAATAGACATTTAAACTTATTTAAAGTTGAACAAATAGACACACATGACCTACATGTCATTTTTTGTCCTACGTGGTGTCCTACATGTATTATGTCACGTAGGACACATTTATTTATTTACTTAAAAGTTGGATAGTTAAAGTGTCTATATGTGCATTATAAATGTTGGAGGTCAAAGATAAAATTTGAAATAAAGTTTAGGGTTCAATATATGTATTATTCCTAAATTTTACGTACTGATCTTTTAGTCCTAAGGCTTGATAAAGGAAAACAATTGCAGTAGGCTAACAATCAATAAAAGACTATTGAAGTCCGTGACGGGAATAAGAAAAATATGACATGTTATAAGGTTTATATATACCATAATGTATGTATTGATATTACTTTAACTTTACATGTGCATAAACATTAATCCCTAATCCCCGGTAGATGAAAAATGTGAAACTTGTGACGGAGATAACAAAACATAATATGAAAATATAGGGGTAAGTATATAAAGGGATTCAATACATAATGTGTATATCAATATAAACAATCACCTATCTACATAATACGATTGTAGTAGACTGACTATTAACGTAAAACTGGCGAATATGATGATGGAAATAAAAAAAATATGAAAAATCTTCTCACAAATTCAATCAATAGTATTTAATTAATTCATAACATAACTTCAAACATTATTTAAAAACATTCTACAAAACAAATTATTATTATTTTTTGGCGGGGTGAGATCGTTTATAGTAGGAAAAAAATTAAATTTAGATCATCATTAATCATTTGATAATATTTCTAAATATACATGCATATACATTTATCCAAGAAATTCTCAGAGGTTATATACAAACAGTGTGAAAGATAATTTGGATTTTATCAAGACATATTTTTAAGTATTGATTCAAATATCTAAAATAGTGACATTAAATATTGGTATCTGCGATTTGAATAATTTTATACAAATTTTGTACATATATAATGCTGTCAATGAATTTTGACTAAAATGTTGAATCTAGTTCGTACATTTTCGGTGATTTGGAATTTTGACATTATTTTTGTCCAAATTTTTGTGGACGTCTTTAAGACGTTAGCTATGGAGCCAAGTTGCCCAGACGGCCAAAATGACCCATTTTCAAAGTTAAACGAGCCCCAGAGAAGGTAAAAAACCCATTTTGTCAATTTCCATGTGCTAGTTCACCATCTTTTTTGGTGATTTGGACTTCTGTCGTCATTTTAGCCCCAATTTTCGTGGACATCCATTAAAACGTTATCTATGGAGCCAATTGCCCCTGATGGAAAAAACAAGCTATTTTCAAGGTCAAACAAGCCTTGTGGCAAGTAAACCCCCCATTTTACAAATTTTCGTGTACAATAGTACATGGATTTTTGGTGATCCGCAATTCAAACGCCACTTTTTCCCAAATTTTTTGTAGACGTCCATTAAGATGTTATCTATAGAGCCACTTGGACCTAACGGACAAAACGTTCCTTTTTCAATGTCAAACGAGCCCTAGAGAATGTAACCCCCCCGCCCCCCCAATTTTACCGATTTTTGTGTGCTATAGTCCGTGAATTTCTTGTGATCTGAAATTCCGATGTCATTTTTGTCCAAATTTTGCATGGGACTCTGTTAAGACATTAGGTATGGAGCCATTTTTCCTTGACGATCAAAGTGATCCATTTTCAAGGTCAAACGAGCCCGGAGCAGGTAAACCCCCCATTTTAACGATTTTAGTGATCTATAGTTCACAATCTTTTTTGGTGATCCGCTGTCATTTTTGACAAAAAATTTCGTGGACATCCAAACCATATTTGAAATAATTTTTGTTCACGAATAGGGCATCCTTAATTAGTTAAACTAAAATACATCGCTATACTAAGTTCAAGTTACAATGCTTGAAAATTTGTCTTCAATATTAAATAGGAAATCCAGATTTAGTTCACACAAATTACATAACTATAATGCAAGATATTCAGGTTACAACGATTATCTAACGGGCTTTTCCGAGTTTCTTCCACTACAAAATCCTCTTGATCACATCACTAGCCTAGATTGCTTTACCAACCTGCACAAAATTGGTCCAAGATAGCTATGACAAAATTGAATAACATGATACTTCTACAAAATTATAAAATATTCACTTTTAGACATGCCTTTAGGCTTTCGATCTAAGCTAAATGTTGATGGTTCAATAATCAAGCATTAAACAAGGCTTGTAGTTAAGGGTTATTTTGACACTTTTTCTCCAGTTCCTAGGCTCAACACAATCAGATTAGTTCTTAATTAATTCTACTTATGCACAACGTGGCTAGAAAGTGCATTAGATAGATGTAAAATCAACACTTCTTAATGGTTTTTTTGTAAAACAATTATTACTGTCAATTGAATCGTTTGATGGTAAAACAATAGTGGTTGATAAAGCCACTCAAGAGAAGTTTAGACCTTAGTATTGCTAGATTTAAAGTCCAACTTGATTTATTGGAAAATTTGAGATAATAAATGAGAATTCAATATGTTTCTCTGCTTTGTGATAAACTTTTATTCATTAGAATATTATCAGAGTGTGTAAGCAAAGTAAGCACTAAACTTAAACCGTACCATATTGAGTATAGCATCTTCTGTGCAAAGCACCGTAACTCTTGAGCTCGTAAATTAACACCTTTTGAATACATGTTGTTCTGTTGTTGATGATGATGAATATTATTTAAACTTTATCTGCATGAGATTTTAGTTCTAAGCCACGATAGAGAAAGATGATTGTACTATGCTAATTGCTAATGTAAAACTGATGAATTTTTTTATGGAAATAACAAAATAAAATACTGAGAATCTTTCTAATTACAACCTATATATTCACTCAGTTGTATTTATTAATTTATTACATGATTTCATGACTTATTTAAAATACTCTACAAAAAACTTCTCTTTTTTTTATGACACGATAATATTTATTGAAAAAATATGAATGTGGATCGTGTTAATCATTTGATATAAATATTTAGGGATTCAACGCAACACATAATAACTACATTTTTTTAGTGAATTGGTGATGGTTGACTATATCGGGCTTTGCCACTAGATGATGTGTACTACTTAAATTTTACGTGCATGAGCTTTTAGTCCTAAGGCTCGATAAAGAAAAACAATTGCAGTAGGCTAATTATCAATAAAAGAATAGTGAATTTGGTGATGGGAATAACAAAACAAAATATGTCATGTTGTAAGGTTTATATTGTACCATAAGGTATGTATTAATGCTACTTGAACTTTACATATGCGTAAGTACTAAGCCCTAATACCCAGTAGAGGAAAACAATGAATTTGGTGACGGAGATAACAAAATGTAATATGAAAATATGGGATTAAGTATATAAAGGGATACAATACGTAATACGTATATCAATAAAAAAAATCACCTACCAACATAATACAATTGCCGTAGGCTCACTATTAACATAAAATTGGTGAATTTGGTGGTTGAAATAAAAAAACAAAATATGAAAAATAACTTTATACCAATGATTCTCCATTGTATCTGATTCTCCATTAATCCTTGTTTTATACAATATATAATAATCATAGTTGACATGTTGATACATAACTCTAATGTTGTTGAATCTTATTTTGTATTTTGTATTTTGTTATTTTGTGTCGGCTGAATATCAGCCATATGTAAAAAGTAATAGTTTTTATTTTTGTCGTGTTATGTCGGCTGTAAAAAGCCAATTGTAAAAATCATAAAGAAAATAGTGTGTATGTCGGCCATAAATAAAGAAGAGGCCATTATGTAAAGTAGTAATAGTAAGTATTTTGTTTTCTTGTGTCGGCCGAATATAAAGAGGCCAAGTGTAAAGTATGTGTCGGCCATTTTTGGCCAAAAGTCTGTAAATTTTGTGTATAAATAGAGGGTTTCCCCTCATAAATAAAATCATCAATCCTTCATCTAACAATCTACTCTCTACTCTCTACTCTCAATTCATAAATCCGCTTCCACCCCCCAAATTGGTATCATTCAATATAAATGTTCTTGAATACATAAACACTTTCCCATGTACAATTTTCATGTATCAAGTTTTTCAATGTATCATGTAAATCTTATACAAACTTGAAAGGCTATATACACAATAAAAATCGCTTGTGTATTATGTATCTACACTCTTTAATATTTGTTCAGTGCTACCTAACTTAGAATATGATGTATATGTACATATTACCCATCATAATCTTGATACATAAAAACTTTTATGTCATGGTACAATCTACAAACATTTAGAAATTCAATGATACATCATATGAAATACTTTTTTTCAATTTTCAAAGGATCACCTATCTAACAAAAAACTAACAGATATTGACAAAATTTTATAACCATCTTGTAACATGTACTAGGTGCATTAAAATTTTCAATGATACAACCACTCACAAAAATCCAAGATTGATATTAATGTATCATCCATATTTGTCTTGATCAAAACAAGTAAATTAAATATCTTAATTGTTACACTATTTATATGTAATATATACACAATAATAACCTAATATATTATAAAAATATGTGATACACACACTCGTTATTCAAAATGAATCTGATCCATATCAATTGTTAATTCATTTATTGCATGAATCATATAAAATATATTATGATGATACATTTTTATAAAAATCAGTTTCGAATACAAAACAATGACCACATCATAATTTGTAGATACAAATAACAATACACTCAAGTCATTTACCACGAATGTATCATGACTTACATATTGACATCAAAACTACAAAACAAAACTATAGCAATGATACATTGAAAAGAAACTATATACCAATGACGGAGAGGCAGATGGAATGGTGGAGGGAGTGGTTGAGTAGTCAGTGATGGATAAGAAGATAATAGAAAAAGATAATTTGCTTTTTTTGATAAGAAGACAATGAATTAATGACACAAACACAGAATACAAACCACTCTTTCTTCTTATATACATACACTTCCACTCCCCATGATGTACCTATGAGGTCTTGATCTTAAGGTATCCTCCCCGAGAATAATTTTCACACAACAACTGTAAATCCAAATTAATATTGAAATACAGAGCATTATTTGTATACTAATAGATCAGATGAAGAAATCACAATAACCAAGATGCCACACAAATCTATACCCATTTGTAACCAACTGATGATTCTCGTCATCATAAACCTATATTAGATGGATGAAGGTTTGCCCTGCTGTTACAATTTCCAACTTTCTAATGATTTCTCCAAGAACATTCACTGCTACGCCCATATTAGTCTCCACCAATATTCCTTTAAACTGTGAAAGAAATAGATTTATTTAAGGTACTCTATCAAGGATCAAATCATTCCTAGTAGATTGAAAAGTACCTAATTCAGTAGTCATCATCTCTTTAGAAATTTCTCTTGTGGATATTTATTTATTTTGAATTTAGGGAGAAGATATAAATCTAAATTTTAAATTTTGTGAAGCTGTTAAAGATTGGAATGGATTGGTATTAATTAGATCTGCATGATTTATTGGAAATAAAATCAATTTTATGTTAAAATCCATATCAAACGCAACAAACAAGTTTTATAATGTATCACAATTGATGTATCCGGATGAAAGTTATGTATCGAGATAATTGATTTTTTATGGGATTTTTGTAAAATAGAAAAGAGTAGGGATAGAATGTAATTTAGATCATACACTATAGGATTTATGTAAGTTATACTAAATTTTATGTGCATGAGCTTTTAGTCCTAAAGCCTGATAAAGAAAAACAATTGAAGTAAGATAATAGTCAATAAAAGGCAGGTGAATTTCGCGATGGGAATAACGAAGCAAAACATGTCATGTTGTAAAGTTTATATTGTACAATAAGGTACATATTGATGCTACTTAAAATTTACGTATACATAAGCATTAAGCCCTAATAGAGGAAAACAGTGAATTTGGTGATAGAGATAACAGAACATAATATGAAAATATAGCATTGAGTATAAAAAGGGATTCAATATGTAATATGTATATCAATAAAAAAAATCACCTATATACATAATACCATTGAGGTAGGGTGACTATTAACGTAAAACTGGTGAATTTGTTGATGGAAAAACAAAACAAAGTATTTCCGTATATGGGGATCATTCCCTTTTTGCTTTGGCTCTTAAAATTTACATACATTACATAAAAAATGATATATGTAATTTTAGCGATAATTAACACTCTTTGTATATGTCTAAAGTCTTTAGCTATATTGGTTCGAAAGGATCTTAAGTAATGCCGATAAAGACTTTACCACTCTTTATAAATGTACATATCTTTTTGTCGCTAAAAGCTGATTTTACTATCGTGATAAAACGTTTCACATATCTACATATTATACTTTTTCAATGGATTAGTGTCGATCATAGAGGCGAAGCTAGAATTTTTATAAGGGGGTTCAAAATCCTGAGAAATAGACACATGAAATAGCCGAAGGGGGTTCGACATATACTCTACGTACCTAAAAAATTATTTTAACTACATAAAAAAAATATGATTTTTCACCCAAAGGGGTTCGGATGAAGCCCTAAATATATGATGGCGCCGCAATTGGTCGATCAGTTGACACTTTTTGAATATATGTTGTCCTGTAGTTGGTGATGATTACTATTATTTAAAATTTATCTCAGTAATGATGATGTGTATTACTTAAATTTTATGTGCATGAGTTTTTAGCCCCAAAGCTGGATAAAGAAAAAAAATTGCAGTAGGATTACAGTCAATAAAAGTCTATTGAAGTCCGTGACAGGAATAACAAAAAAAAATATTTCATGTTGTAAGGTTTATATTGTACCATAAGGTACGTATTGATGCTACTTGAAATTTACATATGTGCAAGCGTTAAGCCCTAGTCCCCACTAGCTGAAAACGGTGAATTTGGTGAAAGAGATAACATAAAACAGGTACATATTGATGCTACTTGAAATTTATATATGTGTAAGCGTTAAGCACTAGTCCCCACTAGCTGAAAACGGTGAATTTGGTGAAGGAGATAACATAACATAATATGAAAATATAGGATTAAGTATATAAAGGGATTCAAAATGTAATGTGTATATCAATAAAAATTTCACCTATATACATAATACAATTGAAGTAGGGTGACTATTAACATAAAACTGTTCAATTTGGTTATGGAAATAACCAAAAAAAATATGTAAAATCTTCTCACTATGACATAAATTCACTCAACCGTATTTCATTAATTCACAACATGATTTCAGACATTATTTAAAAACATTCTACAAAACAAATTATTATTATTTTTAGCGGGGTGGGATAGTTCATATTTAGAAAAAAATAAATTTATATCATCATTAATCGTTTGATAATATTTTTAAATATACATGCAGATACATTTATCCAAGAAATTCTTCGGAGGGTATATACACACAATGTGAAAGATAATTTTGATTTTAGCAAGCCATATTTGAACTATGGATTCAAATATTTATAATACTGACATTAAATATTGGTTTATTTGAGATTTGAATAATTTTATGAAAATTTTGTATATTTATTAATACTCTCAATGAATTTTGACTAATACTTGCTGAATATAGTTCATGAATTTTTCGTGATTTTGAATTTTGACATTATTTTTGTTCAAATTTTTTGTGGATGCTTTTAAGCCATTAGGTATGGAGCCAAGTGGCCCTAACGTCCAAAACGGTCTATGTTCAAAGTCAAACGAGCCTCGGAGCAGGTAAAAACCCCATTTTGCCGATTTCCTTGTGCTAGTTCACCATCTTTTTTGGTAATCTGGATTTCCTCCATCATTTTCGCCTCAATTTTTCGTGGACGTTCATTATGACATTATCAGTGGAGTCAATTGGCCGTGATGGCCAAAACGACCCATTTTCAATGTCAAATGAGCCTCACAGCAGGTAAATCCCCCATTTTGCAAATATTGAAGTACTATAGTCCATGGATTTTAAGTGATCCGCAATTCAGACGTCACTTTTTCCCAAATTTTCCATAGACGTCCATTAAGACGTTATCTATGGAGTCAGTGGCCCTGATGACCAAAACAATCAATTTTAAAGATCAAACCAGCACCAGAACATATAACCCCCCACCCCCATTTTTTCGATTTTTATGTGCTATAGTCCATGGATTTTTGGTGATCTAGAATTCCAACTTCATTTTTGTTGAAATTTTTTGTGGACGTCTGTTAAAACGTTAGCTATGGAGAAATTTGGCCCTGACGGCAAAAACGGCCAATTTCCAAGGTCAAACGAGCCCCTGGCATGTAAATCCCCAATTTTACCGATTTTCGTGGGCTATAGTTCACTATATTTCTTTGTGATCTGCCGTCAATTTTGCCAAAAATTTTCATGGATGTCCTAACCATGTTTGAAAATTTTTTCTTCACGAATAGGGAATCCTTAATTAGTTCAAACAAAATACATCGCTATACTAAGTTCAGGTTACAATGCTTGAAAAATTTTCAATAATATTGAATAGGAAATCCACATTTAGTTCACATAAATTACATAACTATAATGCCAGATATTCAGGTTACAAGGATTATCTGAAAGAATTTTCCGAGTGTGTGCCACCACAAAATCCTCTTGTTCACATCATTAGCCTAGCACTGCTCTACCAACCTGCACAAAATTGGTCCAAGTTAGCAAAAACAGAATCGAATAACATGATAAGCGGTTCAGTTTTAAACATGCCTCTAGGATTTCGAGCTAAGCCAAATATTGATGTTTAAATTAACCAGCATAAAACAAGGCTTGTAGTTAAGGGTTATTTTGACACTTTTATCCAGTTGCTAGCTCGACACAATCAGATTACTTAATTAATTGTACTTATGCACAACGTGGCCGGAAAGTGCACCAGATAGATGCGAAATCTGTATTTCTGAAAGGGCTTTTTCTAAACAATTATTATTGTCAATTGAATCGGCTACTGGTAAGACAATAGTGGTTGATAAAGCCACTCAAGAGAAGTTTAGACCTTAGTATAACTAGATTTAAATGAGAATTTGATCTGTTTCTCTACTTTGTGATAAACTTTTATTCTTAAGAATATTATCTGGCAATGTAAGCAATAAACTTTAATCGTACCATATTGAGTGTAGCATCTCCTGTGCCAAGCAACGTAACTCTTGAACTAGTCAACTTAACAACTTTTGAATACATTTTGTTTTGTCTTTGATGATGATGAATATTAATTAAACTATATTTGCATAAGATTTTAGGGCTAAGACACAATAGAGGAAGATGATTGCAATATGCTAATGCCAAACTGATGAATTTGTGATGGAAATAACAAAACAAAATACAGAGAATCCTTCTAATTACAACATAAACGTGATTTCATGACTTATTTAAAATACTCTACAAAAATCATCTTTTTTTTTGTGTGTGAGGGGATTAGTTTTATCGTAAAAATGTGTATGTGGATCGTCTTAATCATTTGATATAATAATTAGGGATTCAACACAACACAATATCTATATTTTTTCAAGGAATTGGTGATAGTTGACTATATCGGGCTTTGCCACTCATGATGATGTGTATTACTTAAATTTTACGTGCTTTATCTTTTAGTCCTAAGGCTCGATAAGGGAAAACAATTGCAGTAGGCTAACAAACAATAAAAGACTATTGACGTCCGTGACGGGAATAAAAAATATATGACATGTTATAAGGTTCATATATATCATAAGGTATGTATTGATATTACTTGAACTTTACATGTGCAAAAACATTACTCCCTATTCTCCGGTAGATGAAAACTGTGAAACTTGTGACGGAGATAACAAAACATAATATGAAAATATAGGAGTAAGTATATGAAGGGATTCAATACATAATGTGTATATCAATATAAATAATCACCTATCTACATAATACGATTGTAGTAGCTTGACTATTAAAGTAAAACTGGTGAATTTGATGATGGAAATAAAAAAAATATGAAAAATCTTCTCACAAATTCACTCAATAGTATTTCATTAATTCATAACATAACTTCAGACATTATTTAAAACATTCTACAAAACAAATTATTTTTATTTTTTGGCGGGGTGGTATCGTTTATATTAGGGAAAAAATTAAATTTAGATCATCATTAATCATTTGATAATATTTTTAAATATACATGCATATACATTTATCCAAGAAAGTCTTCGGATATACAAACAGTGTGAAACATAATTTGGATTTTAGCAAGCCATATTTGAAGTATGGATTCAAATATCTAAAATAGTGAAATTAAATATTGGTATCTGAGATTTGAATAATTTTATACAAATTTTGTACATATATAATCTTGTCAATGAATTTTTACTAAAATGTTGAATATAGTTCATGGATTTTCGATGATTTGGAATTTTGACATTATTTTTGTCCAAATTTTTGCGTACGTCTTTATGATTGTTATCAATGGCTCCAATTCACCCTGACGGTCAAAACGACGTATTTTAAAAGTCAAACCAGCCCAGAGAAGGTAAAAACCACATTTTGCTAATTTTCATGTGCTAGTTCACCATCTTTTTTGGTGATTTTGATTTTTGCTGTCATTTTAGCCCCAATTTTCGTGGACGTCTATTAAAACATTATCTGTGGAGGCAATAGGCCTGGTGGACAAAAGAAGCCACTTTCAAAGTCAAACGAGCCTTGTAGCAAGTGAACCCCCCATTTTATAAAATTTCATGAACAATAGTACTTGGATTTTTGGTGATCCGCAACTCAAACGTAACTTTTTCCCAAATTTTTTGTAGACATCTATTAAGACGTTATCTATGGAGCATGTAGGACCTAACGGCAAAAACGATCCATTTTCAATGTCACACGAGCCCTAGAGCATGTAACCCCACCCACCCCAATTTTGTCGATTTTAATGTGTTATAGTCCGTGGATTTTTTGTGATCTGGAATTCCGATGTTATTTTTGTCCAAATTTTTTGTGGGCCTTTTTTAAGATGCTAACTATGGAGCCATTTGGCCTTGACGATAAAAATGGTCCGTTTTCAAGGTCAAAATAGCCCGGAGTAGGTAAAACCCCCATTTTATGAATATTAGTGATCTATAGTTCAACATATTTTTTGGAGATCCGTCGTCATTTTTGACAAAAATTTTCGTGGACGTCTAAAACCATATTTGAAATATTTTTTCTTCATGAATAGGGCATCCTTAATTAGTTAAAATAAAATACATCGTTATATAGTTCAAGTTACGATGCTTGAAAATTTGTCTTCATTATTAAATAGGAAATACACATTTAGTTCACACAAATTACATAACTATAATGCTAGATATTCAGGTTACAACGATTATCTAACGAACTTTTCCGAGTGGGTTCCACCCAAAAATCCTCTTGGTCACATCATTAGCGTAGACTGCTCTACCAACCTGCACAAAATTGGTCCCAGTTAGCAAAGACAGAATCGAATAACATGATACTTCTACAAAATTATAAAAGATTCACTTTTAGACATGCCTTTAGGCTTTCGAGCTAAGCTAAATGTTGATGGTTCAATCAACAAGCATTAAACAACGCTCGTAGTTAAGGGTTATTTTGACACTTTTGCTCCAGTTCCTAGGCTCGGCACAATAAGATTGGTTCTTAATTAATTCTACTTATGCACAACGTGGCTAGAAAGTTCATTAAATAGATGTAAAATCAACACTTCTTAATGGGTTTTTTGTAAAACAATTATTATCGTCAATTGAATCATTTGATGGTAAGACAATAGTTGTTGATAAAGCCACTCAAGAGAAGTTTAGACCTTAGAATTGCTAGATTTAAAGTCGAACTTGATTTATTAGCAAATTTGAGATAACAAATGAGAATTCAATATGTTTCTCTGCTTTGTGATAAACTTTTATTCATAAGAATATAATCAGAGTGTGTAAGCAAAGTAAGCAGTAAACTGAAACCGTACCATATTGAGTGTAGCATCTCCTGTGCAAAGCAACGTAACTCTTGAGCTCGTAAACTTAACACCTTTTGAATACATGTTGTTCTGTCATTGATGATGATGAATATTATTTAAACTTTTTTATCTGCATGAGGTTTTAGTGCTAAACCACGATAGAGGAAGATGATTGTAATATGCTAATTGCTAATGTAAAACTGATGAATTTTTTATGGAAATAATAAAACAAAATACTTAGAATCTTTCTAATTACAACATATATATTCACACAGTTGTATTTATTAATTTATTACATGATTTCATGACTTATTTAAAATACTCTACAAAATTCTTCTCTTTTTTTGTGAGAGGATATTTTTTATAGAAAAAATATGAATGTGGATCGTGTTAATCATTTGATATAAATATTTAGGGATTCAACGCAACACATAATAACTACATGTTTTCAGTGAATTGGTGATGGTTGACTATATCGGGCTTAGACACTAATGATGATGTGTATTACTTAAATTTTACGTGCATGAGCTTTTAGTCCTAAGGCTCGATAAAGAAAAATAATTGCAGTAGGCTAACAGTCAATAAAAGAATAGTGAATTTGGTGATGGGAATAATATAAAAAAATTTGTCACGTTGTAAGGTTTATATTGTACCATAAGGTACGTATTGATGCTACTTGAACTTTACGAATGCGCAAGCATTAAGCCCTAATCCCCAGTAGAGGAAAACAGTGAATTTGGTGACGGAGATAACAAAACATAATAAGAAAATATAGGATAAAGTATATAAAGGGATTCAACACGTAATGCGTATATCAATAAAAAAATTCACCTCTCTACATAATACGATTGCAGTAGGCTGACTATTAACGTAAAATTGGTGAACTTAGTGATGGAAATAACAAAACCAAATGTGTAAAATAACATTATACCAGACTGAAACAATAACTACTAGTAGAAAATATTGAAGGAAAATAGTATATTTAGAGAATACGCAAGTTTATCATAGGCTACTTAAGGCCACTTGAGATGATTATAATCATCAACTACATTACTATTTATACTACTCAAAATAGAAAATAAAAAGTCCTGCACAAATAACTAAATACATGTATCACAATTTACTAGATACATGTACTACGAAATTCTAAAGAGACTTCTTGAAAAATTAAGAGACAATTTCGGAAGACTAAACATTGATGCATTATTCCGACACTCCCCCCCGACCCATTTGCTTGATAACTCCAATGCGTTCTCAAAGATAGCAAAATTTTTCGCTAGGAAGTGTTTTGGTGAAGATGTCAGCAAGTTGATCTCCTGTCTGACAATAATGCAACTGAATTTTGCCTTTCACTTATGCTTGTCTGATAAAATGATACTTGATGGAAATATGCTTTGATCTTTTATGGCTGACTGGATTCCTTGCAATTGCAATTGCTGATTTGATATCACAATGTAGAACAATCTTTTCTTTTTTTTCACCAATGTCTTTAAATATTCTCCTAAGCCAAATTGCTTGGGAAGTAGCCTTGGATGCTGAAACATATTCTTCTTCGGTAGTGGATTGAGAAGCAATGCTTTGGTTTTTTGATAACCAAGAGCAGTTACTTGGTACAAATAAGAAAATATAACCTGAAGTACTCTTCATGTCATCTATACTTCCAGCCCAATCACTATAAGAATAACCAATTAAGTTTAAATCTCCACCAAATTTGTATTCATTGCTCCTTGCAAGTAGAGTAGAACACGATTTGCAACTTTAAAATGCACTTGGCTTGGTTCTTGCATGAATCTGGATAATAAACTAGCAGCAAACATAATATCTGTCTTGTTGAAGTAAGATATAACAAACTTCCAATGAAACTCCTATAAAGTGAGCTATTAGCTTTTTTTTCTCCATCATCTTTTCTAAACTTCTTATTTGCTGCTAATGGTATGGACACAGACCTGCAATCCCTCATTTTGAATTTTTGAAGAATACTTTTAGTATACTTATTTTGAGAAATAAAAATGCCTTCTTTCACTTGAGAAACTTTGATGCCCAAGAAATAATTTAGCAACCCAAAATCACTTATTTCATAAGCTTGCATCATATCTTGTTTGATAATTGAATAATCTTTACATCATTTCATGTAAATAGCAAATAATCCACATAGAGACAAACAATGATAATAATGTCTTGTTCTTCTTCACATACAAAGTGGCTTCACTTTTACTTCTCTAAAAATTATTTTTCAGAAAGTATGTATCAATTTCATTATACCAGGCTCTTGGAGCTTGCTCAGCCCGTAGAGAGATTTTTTAGCCTGTACACCTTTTCTTCTCCCCCTTGAACAAAATATCCTTGAGGGTTGCTCAACATAAATCTCTTCATTAAGTTTTCCATTCAGAAATACTGATTTAACATCAAGTTGAAATATCTTCCATTTTTGTGTGCAGCAACAACAATTACAGTTATAATTGTCTCAAGACGAGCAACTGGAGAGAAAGTTTCATAAACATCAATACCTGATTTTTGCGTGAAGCCTCTAGCAACAAACCTTGCTTTGTGCTTTTGAATATCTCCTTTCTATTGAGTTTGATTTTGTAAATCCATTTTAGACTTACAACTTCTCTTTCTCTAGGTATAGCCACAAGCTCCCAAGTATTATTTTTTTCAATAATTCGAATTTCTTCTTCCATGTATTTCTTCCAAACATCATGCTTTATTGCTTCTTCATAATTTTCTGGCTCAACACCGACAAAATTACATCTTTGATAAATGTTACTCAACATTTTTGTTCCTCTTGGAGGCGGTTCTTCATCATCTGATTCTGGGATTTCTTCCCCTCGAGAGACATCTTTATCTTCCTCATCCTCTTCCTGATTTGAAGATATGATAGCAGTATTCTCTATCTTTTTATCCTCCAAATTCCATGTTGTTTTTCATAAAAAATGACATCTCTACTAACAACAAGTTCTTTAGTCTTGACATCAAGAAGCCTATATCCTTTGTTGGACACCTGTTAATGATGTGAACTGATGTATGCACCCTTCTGCCCAAAAATATTTTGGCAGCCCTTTCTCATTAATCATATTTCTTGTCATTTCAAGAATTATTCTATTTCTTCTTTCACATATACCATTTTGTTGAGGAGTATACCCTACTGTAAGTTGCTTCTGAATGCCTTCATTTTTGCAATATTCTTCAAATTCTTGACTTGTGAATTCACCTCCTTGATCATTGCGAATGGTTTTGATGCTGCAACCTTTTTGCTTCTCAACAAGGGCTTTAAATTTCTTGAATATAGCAAATGCTTCTAAATTTCTTTCAAGAAATAAACTCAAGTCATTCTTGAGAAATCATCAATAAAGATTAGAAAATACCTTTTGTTATTCTTATAGTAACCTATATTTAAAGGTTAACCAATGAACAGAAACAGAAACAAGATGAAGCAGAAAATTAATAAAATACAAGAATTAATCCGAGTCCACAGAAACTACTAAGTGTCCTTAAGAAATTTAATCCCTTCACTATACCCAAGGTTATGGATTAATTTCTCCCAAGATAAAATGGATTAAACCTGTTAAAGAAATAGCGGTACCTCAAACTTCTTTAATTTTAAAGAACTTAAGAACAACAACAAGTCACACAGACTCAGTCGATCGACACTTTGATTTTATTTGAGAGAAAAATAAATGCAGAGAAGGAAAATTTTTCCAGTGTTTTAAAAAATTGAAAATGGACTTCCTTTTATAGCCATTTTCAGTAAGGAATGTGTCTGTTCAGTGAAATCTGTTCAAACCCATTTGATCCAGAAAGTTGTGTCTTTTGGAAAAAATAACAACTTTTTAAAAAATTGTGTTTGTTAGGAAAATAACGACTTTTTCGAAAGTAACGACTTTTCGGAAAGAGTAATCACTTTTCGGAATGTTACCGTTACCCACAAATTTATAAGAGATAATTTTAACAGGATTTATTTGACTAAACAAAAATTGATTAAATAAATTTTGTCCAAAAAAAATTATCAATCAATCACATCATTTGCCAAATCCAAATCCCAATCCAAAGCCGAAGCCGAGGCCGAGCGAGCGACGACGACGACGGTGCGAGGGGGCATCTTCTTCTTAGCTCTTTAAGAAGTAATGGAAGTGTTTTTCTTCTATAAGGACAACAATTTCTCTTTCTTTTGCAGATATGGGAGAAATGGCTTTTCATTTGCACTTTGCAAATGACTTTTCATTTTCCCTCCAAATTAGTTCCCTCACTTTTCATATTCTCTCTTTTCTTTTCCCATTCACACTTGCTAATTCCCAAAAATCCCCCACATGAATGGGGAAGGCTATTGTTAAAACATATGCATGAAAAAACATGTGTGTCTTGTAGGTAAAGGTTAATCGTATCTGGATAAGAAGGTTTCCCTTTAAACTTTCCATAGTGAACATATATCAGATATAATCGGTCAAACGATAGATTTGATATCTTTGAACCGTCGAGCTTTGGTGTATACCCAGACAACATATGTCACACAATCAACCCTTGAACTGTTTTTAGTTCTCATTGTTTTGTTTGGTTCAGCCATAAACACATCTTGGATAGTAAGTGCTTAAAGAACTAGCCTTACCGGATTCTCCTTAAAGCGACTTACACTTCACACTTACATAGGTGATTTCTAAATGTGTTATCCCATAGATACATCATTTGATATTCCCTGTATCAAACTTAGAAACCATTAAAAAGTCCATATGTCTTTATCCTGGTTACTAAACATTGTCTCATCATGAGAATGGACCATAAAATAATAATATTTTTTTCTTTGACAATGTTGAACCGCCATCAATGACTTTGTTTTATCTCCTTGAACCTAGATCTTGGGATCTCTAGTCTTCTAGGTAGAGTTACCGCCACGATGACTTGTTCTCGGCCATAGTCCCATTCCTGTCGATGATTTCTCAACTCCCTCTCTATTTAGTCCTTTTCTAAGTGGATCCGACACATTATCTTTCGACTTCACATAGTCAATTGTGATAATTCCACTAGAGAGTAGTTGTCTCACATAGTTATGTCTTCGTCTTATGGGACGAGACTTGCCGTTATACATAATGCTTCCAGCCCTTCCTATTGCAGCTTGACTATCACAATGTATGCATATAGGGGCCATTGGTTTGGGCCAAAATGGAATATCTTCTAAGAAATTCCGGAGCCATTCAGCTTCTTCACCTGCCTTGTCTAAAGCAATGAATTCAGACTCCATTGTAGAGCGAGCTATACATGTTTGTTTGGATGATTTCCAAGATATTGCTCTTCCACTAATAGTAAAAGCGTACCCACTTGTGGATTTTGTTTCAGTTGACCCAGTAATCCAATTTGCATCACTATATCCTTCAAGAACGGCTGGATATTTGTTGTAATGTAAAGCATAGTTTGGAGTGTCATCTAAGTATCCCAAAACTCTATTCATTTCCAACCAATGATTATGATTAGGATTACTTATGTATCGACTCAGTTTACTGATAGCGCAAGCTATGTCTGGTCGTGTACAATTCATGACATACATTAAGCTTCCCAATACGCTAGCATAGTCCAATTGAGACTGACTTTCACCTTTATTCTTTGCAAGATGAAGGTTTACATCAATTGGAGTCTTTGCACTTTTAAAATTAAAAAATTTTAATTTTTCAAGTATCTTTTGAATATAATGAGTTTGAGACAATACTAGACCGTTAGGAGTTTTAAGAATTTTAATTCCTAATATCACATCCGCAACACCTAAATCTTTCATATCAAACTCACTAGCAAGCATACGCTTTGTAGCTTTTATATTAGCAATGTCTTTGCTCATTATAAGCATATCACCTACATATAGGCATAAAATAACTTCCTGATTTAGAGTATTTTTAATGTTAACACATTTATCACATTCATTGATCTTAAATCCATTTGACAACATGGTTTGATCAAACTTTTCATGCCATTATTTTGGTGCTTGTTTTAGTCCATAAAGTGACTTAATAAGTTTGCACATTTTCTTTTCTTTACCAGGAACTACAAAACCCTCAGGCTATTCTATGTAAATTTTCTCTTCAAGCTCTCCATTTATGAAGGTTGTTTTCACATCCATTTGATGAATTTCAAGACCCTATACTACAGCTAGTGCAATTAACATCTGAATTGATGTAATCCTAGTCACTGGCAAGTATGTGTCAAAATAATCAAGACCTTCTTTTTGTCTAAAACCATTGACAACAAGTCTTGCTTTATTTTTTCAATAGTTCCACCTGAATTGATGTAATCCTAGTCACTGGCAAGTATGTGTCAAAATAATCAAGACCTTCTTTTTGTCTAAAACCATTGACAACAAGTCTTGCTTTATTTTTTCAATAGTTCCACCGTCTTTCATCTTCCTTTTAAAGATCAATTTTGAACCCAAGGGTTTGTTCCCTGCAGGAAGATCAACCAACTCCCAAGTATGATTACATAAGATTGATTCAATTTCACTATTAACAGTCTCCTTCCAAGATGTTGAGTCGCTAGACAACATTGCTTCCTTGAATGTTTGAGGCTCACTTTCAAGAAGAAATGTTACAAAATCTGATCCACATGAAGTAGATGCCTTTTGACGTTTACTGAGTCTTGGAATTTCTTCATTTTGTTCATTCTCTTTTGGTTGTTCTCTGGGTTGTTTAGATCCCCCACTAGATGACTCAAGTCTAGTTTTATACGGATAGATATGTTCAAAAAAATTTAGCACTATCTGATTCCATTACCGTATTATCATGAATATCTGGATGTTCAGACTTATGGATCAAAAATCGACATGCCTTACTGTTTGTGGCATATCCAATGAATACACAATCCACAGTCTTAGGTCCTATTTTTACCCTCTTACGTATAGGAACTTGGACTTTGGCTAGACACCCCCACACTTTGAAATATTTCAAATTGGGTTTTCTACCTTTCCATTTCCCATATAGAATTACATTTGTCTATGAGTGAGACACTCTGTTAAGTATCTGATTTGCTGTAAGGATAGCTTCCCCCCACAAGTTTTGTGGTAAACCTGAACTTATATGTAATGCATTCATTATTTCTTTTAAAGTTCGGTTTTTCCTTTCTACAATTCCATTAGACTGAGGAGTGTAGGGAGCAGTAGTCTGATGGATTATTCCATTTTCTAAACATATTTCTGCAAGTGGAGATTCATATTCTCCACCTCTATCACTTCTGATCATTTTGATCTTTTTATCTAACTGATTTTTCAACTTCAGTTTTATATTGCCTATATGCGTCTATTTCTTCATCCTTAATATTTAGCAAATAGACATAACAATATCTAGTGCAATCGTCAATAAAAGTTATGAAATACTTTTTCCCACCACATGATGGTGTTGACTTTATGTCATAAATATCAGTAAGAATCAATTCTAAAGGATTTGAATTCCTTTCAACAGATTTATAAGAATGCTTAGCATACTTAGGTTCAACACAAATTTGACATTTGGATTTATTGCACTCAAATTTTGGTAAAATATATAAGTTAATCAGTTTTCGCAAGGTTTTGTTATTAACGTGTCCCAAAAGTTCATTCCATAAACATTTAGACTCAAGCAAGTAAGAAGAAGCAAAATTTTTATTCATAACAACTGCAATTACATTGAGTTTGAAAAGGCCATCACTAAGGTAGCCCTTTCCTACATACATATCAGTTTTGCTTACTACTACTTTATCAGAAATAAATACACATTTAAATCCATTCTTGGTCAGAACTGGAATTGAAACTAAATTCTTTCTCAATTCTGGAACATATGAGACCCTATTCAAAGTCACCACCTTGCCTGATGTCATCTTTAATTCCTTCCACCTTTGCAACAACAGAGTTTGCCATAAACAATTTTTCATCTGTAAGTGCTGGAGTATATGATGAAAATAATTCTTTGTTGGCACAAACATGACATGAGGCACCAGAATCTCTCCACCATTCTCTTGGATTTCCAACCAAGTTACATTCTGAAAGCATTGCAGAGAGATCGTCCATTTCTCCTTTGAATTCAGCCAAGTTTGCTTGATCCTTCTTTTTCTTGTCCTTCTTAGGACCCCGACATTCATTAGCACTATGACCATGTTTACCACAATTAAAGCAATTACCATTGAATTTCTTCTTAGGCGGATTGCTTTCTGAACCAAATGCTTTCTTTCTTTTATTTTATTTTGTGGGATCTTCTTCAATAAAATTTACTCCACATATTGTTGAATTACCACGTGACCTCTTTTTTGCATCCTTATTATCCTCTTCGATTCTCAAACTTACTATGAGATCTTCAACAGTCATCTCCTTGCGTTTGTGTTTCAAGTAATTTTTGAAGTTCTTCCATAATGGAGTTAACTTTTCAATAATTGCAGCCACTTGAAAAACATCAGTCACAATCAATCCTACATTAAATATTATGTGAGTATTAAGGGAATACATAGTATTTCTAACATAGGCATTAAATAAATTTATACCTTTAGCAAGGAGATCATGGATTATGACCTGCAATTCTTGAACTTGGGTGACGACAGTCTTACTGTCTATCATCTTATAGTCCAGAAATTTTGCCACAATGAATTTCTTCATTCCGGCATCTTCTATTTTGTACTTCTTTTCTAAAACATCCCAAAGTTCTTTTGAGGTTTTGGCATTGTTGTACACATTGTACAGATCATCTTGCAGACAACTCAAAATATAATTTTTACACAAAAAATCTGAGTGTGTCCGTGCTTCTGTTACCAAGAATCGTTCATCAGCCGGAGTTTCATCTGAGATAACAGGAACATTCTCATTAATGAACTTCTGCAGATACAAAGTAGTGAGATTGAAGACCATCTTTTGCTACCATCTCTTAAAGTCGACTCCAAAAAACATTGCAGGTTTCTCAGCCGGCGCTAAGGCAGCATTTGAGCGATTATGTGCAACGTTATTGTTACAACACTTAATGTTCCAGCATTTGTTTGACTTGAGTAAGTCACTTTTTATTCTGTCACAAATGGCAGATAAGTTAAGTATTTGAAATACTAACAGTAAATAACAAATCTTTACACAAACTGTTTCTGATTTAATGATAAAGTTTTTATGTTCTTTTAGTCGTGAATCGAATGAATTTTAAAAATTCAAGAAGAGTAGAAAACCATAAAGGTTTTAATCTCTAGAAACCTTAAATACTGAAACTGTTAAATTTCTTAAGATTGTTATTCTTATAGTAACATGTATTTATAAAGTTAACCAATGAACAGAAACAAAAACAAGATGAAGCAAAAAATTAATAAAATACAAGAATTAATCCGAGTCCACAGAAACTACTGTGTGTCCTTAAGAAATTTAATCACCTCTTTGTACCCAAGGTTATGGATTAATTTCTCCCAAGATAAAACAGATTAAACCTGGTAAAGAAATAGCGGTACCTCAAACTTCTTTAACTTCAACAAACTTAAGTACATCAACAAGTCACACACATTCAGTCGATCGACACTTTGATTTTATTTGAGAGAAAAATAAATGCAGAGAAGGAAATTCAAATCCGAAGCCGAAGCCGAAGCCGAGCGAGCGACGACGACAACGACGGCGCGAGGGGGCATCTTCTTCTTATCTCTTTAAGAAGTAATGGAATTGTTTCCTTCAATAAGGACAATAATTTCTCTTTCTTTTGCCGATATGGGAGAAATGACTTTTCATTTGCACTTTGCAAAAGACTTTTCATTTTCCCTCCAAATTAGTTTCCTCACTTTTCATATTCTCTCTTTTCTTTTCCCATTCACACTTGTTAAATCCCAACACCTTTGACTTCCAAGAGATGGAGTCCTCATTGGTCCACAAATGTCGGTATGGATTAGTTCCAAAAGTACACTTGCTCCCCAAGACATCCCCTTTAGAAAAGACTTCCTGTATTGCTTTCCCATTATACAACTTTCACATGGATCCACCTATGTATGTATCTTAGGAAGGCCTTTCACCATGTACTTTTGCTTGAGAAACTTCAAACCATGAAAATTCAAGTGACAAAATCATTTGTGCCAAAGACATGGATCATCTACAATTTCATTTTTAATGCATTGTAATGAAATTTCAAAAGGAAGTTTCTATTTATTATCTTTACTTCAACAATGAATTGATTTGGCTCAATTTTATCATAAATCTTGCAGTAATTATCTCTAAACACAAGAGAATAACAATTTTCCATGAGTTGAACAACACTAAGAAAATTTTCTTCCAAGTCAGGAACATGAAGAACATCATTTATTTGCTTACCGCTTCCTTTCATGTTGATCGAAATAGTACCTTTACATTTCGCATTCAACTAAGGCTCAATTCCCCATCTTCACTTTAGTAGTGATGCTATTATTAATTGAGAGGAAAGCCTTTTCATCTCCAGTCATGTGATTACTACAACCACTATTAACATACCATTCATTTCTTTTTGTTGAAGCATCCGATTTAGAAGCAAAGAAAAGGTTTTCTTCCCTTTCCTCCTCCTGTTTTCATAAAAATATGATTGATCTCATTTCTTGTGCCAATAATCCTTTTCAACGTGGCCAAACTTTATACAAAAGTTACTTTGGGGCTTGCTTTTGTGCCAACATTTTTCTGCATTGTGATTAGTCTTTTTGCAAACTTAACAAAAAAGACTATAATTTTTCTCACCTTTTTCTTCAACCTTCTTGGATGAACCATCATGATCCTGCTTCTTTTTTGGCTTGTGATTCTTCTTCTGATGATTTTTTGAGAAATTTTGATAATTCTCATTTGTTTTAGACTGGAAAGCTGTCTCTTTTGGTTGATCTTCACAAAAAAATCTCCGCTTCTCGTGTGCACGAAATGATCCAGCTAGATCTTTGATGGAAAACTTAGAAAGATCTTTTGTCTCCTCAGTGATAGCAACGATGTACTCATACTTTTCTGTGATGATAATAAGAATCTTTTTCGCAACTTGTTGGCCCGAAATTATATCACTATGATTTCTCATTTCTTTTACAACATTCATGACTCTTGTGCAATATTCATCAATTTTTTTAGATTCTATCATCATTAAATTTTGAAACTCTCTTCTAAGAGTTTGAATATTTATAGTGCGTACCTTTTCGTCACCATACACCTCAGTTTTCAGAAAATCCCAAGCTTCCTTTGCAGTCTCACAAGTAGCAGTTTTTGTAAAATATGCTCTTCAGACTCCCATTTGGATTTTGTTCAAGGCTTTTGCATCTTGACGATACTTAGCCTCAAGATTTTTCATCTCTGCTGTTGTAAGATCACCATCGTTGTCTTGCTCTTCAAGACCATTTGCAACAATAATTCACAATCCTTCAGCTTTCAAATGTGTTCTCATTCTTATCTTCCAGTATTCAAAATCAGTTCCATTAAAAAATGGAATACGAACAACTGAAGAATCAACACTTTCATTTGTTTTGGATTCCATACTTTTTTCTTCACCAAACCCCAGACGAAGAACGAAAATCTGCTCTTGATACAAATTTGTAGAAAATATTGAAGGAAAATAGTATATTTAGAGATTGCTCAAGCTTATCATAGGCTACTTAAAGCCACTTGAGATGATTACAATCACCAACTACATCACTATTTATACTACTCGAAATAGAATACAAAAAGTTTGCACAAATAACTAAATACATGTATCACAATTTACTAGATACATGTACTACGGAATTCTAAAGAGACTTCTTGAAAAACTAATAGATAAATTCGAAACACTAAACATTGATGCATTAATTCCAACACTACTGCGTCTCAATTCAAACAAGTTGGAATCGACAATACCCTGTTTCTCCATTTGAAATGATCGTGCAAAATAGCTCCATAACTGTCTTGCAAATATCCTCTTAAACAAAGACATGCTCAAAAGTCTGTTTTTTTCTCCGACTCCAAGTTCAGAGTAACTTGATAGTTTGGGAACAAAAACATGCTAGTGATTTTATCTGTAATCTTGATTTTGCATTCGTAACAGCCACAAACACTTCATAGAGCTAAAGGAGGACTATGTAAGATTGTTAATATGCAATACAATTAGAAACCTGGAAAGTAAACAAGTGAACTGAAACATGATTCAAGTGAATGTTTTTTACTAAAGCTGAGATAGTTACAAAAGGATCTAAACAAAAGAACGAGCCACTTGTATTGTCTCAGTACTAGGAAATAAAGAAGAATATAATATATAACTTCATAAACTAAACAAACACTTTATATTAGTACTATAGTTTAGCTTAATCTTGCTTTCACTTTGTCCTGAATATTGGAACCTTTTTAAGAATTGATGTTTTCAAGGTTTTTAATCCTCCTCTAAAGTTTCAAAATATCAATCATATCATATACACCGCTCTCTTTTTCATGGTTTCCCATTGCCATATTGCCTTCACTTATTTTGGTACACGTTGTTGTTAGAACTAGAGCTTTGCTCCTTTCCATGCTTCTTGCACTGCTACTCCCACTGCCATCAATGGAAATATGAACTGTTTCCTATTCAATATGCTTCTGCATAGAACGAGGAGAAACATTAGAGTAATTCTTCTTGTCATTTTTCCAACAATAATGGGGAGGAAAACCAGGAGGAACATCAAGGTAATTCTTCTAGTCATTTTTCCAACAATAATTGGGAGGAAAACCAGGAGGAACTTCAAGGTAATTCTCCATTTGACGATCAATTTCGTTTCTCCACCATTTCAAATACCGTGTTGTTACATACGGTTCAAACAGCCTAGATGGATAGTATAACCTCAAATCAGAATCAATAGGTCTGTTGTAATTGTACCACGCAAGTTTTGAACTTGAAGGCGAGCGTGGAATCCATTTAGGGAAGTCTTGATCATACCCAAACTGCATTGCTACCCGATTTGGTTGATAAGGCTCTTGAAAATCTAAACCAACAAGCTCAGAAACCCTCAAGCATCGAACGTAAGACTCCATTTCTTGATCCAAATTTTGCCCTCCAACTATTGTCCACTCTTCATTTTCCTTGTAAAACTTGGGGAAAATTGATTAACCTTCCACAGCCAAGGCGTATGCCCTCCACATAAAAATCTCCCCAGCTGCATCAATAGTAGTCCTCAAATTAATTTCACCATTTGTTTCACATTGTACCATCATCCTATTCTGACCCCACTAACTAAATTGTATTTTCGAGCGCGCTCTAGCTACAAAGATATCATCCTCTCCCAAGCCTAGACTTGAACAAAGAACAATGGCGACCAAAGATTAAGTTTATGAATCTCAATCATGTCTTTATTTCTTCTACCTGTCTCTATCATAACCTTTCTTAACGACCCCAAGTCCCTATATACACTAGCAAGAACACCAGGAGAAAGCTCTAGTCGCATACCTCCAGCCATATTAACAGCTATCGAGAATATAGGAGAACCTACTATACATGGAAACACAAATCTTGATAAACAAAGAGAAAGAAAATCTTCGTGTTCGTAGTCCTTACCACTATTCATGAAGTAATTCAACCACCTACTCTGATTATTTGTCTTTGATCTGATAAGTTCTCCTCTCGCATTCTCAAGATACTCTTCAATCTCTACCAACTCAAGGGAATTGAAGGGTGGGGACATAACACAATCACCCAAAGTAGAAAACCCTCCAAAAACCATAATGTCTTCAAGACTAACAGTAGCTTCACCCCACGGAAACATTAAACTGTTGGTCTCACAAGACCACCTCTCTACCAACCCAAATATGAAATTTTCGTCGGTATGGACTCTATAAGTTGAACCTTTTAGCGCTCCATAAATTCCTACAACTATAAATACAGGCGATGGATAGACTCAATCATTTCAACCCATTCTTTCAATTTCTTTTGTTTATCCCTCCATCCATTGCAACCATGAAACGTGACTTTCAATAGTTACTCAGATTGATCAAATGGAAAGTGGATTGAATGATATTTCGAATTTGGTACATCAGTCGAAGTAGCAATTGGGTCTAAAAAATGGGCAACTCTTCGTTGTGGAATTCCACCAAGTGGTGAAACCAACAACTCCACTCTTTCAATGATAGTTGGATCTTCCATTTGATATTTTTTTAAAAAAATATATGTTTTTCTAAGAAATGCTTCGGAGGTTATATATAGACAGATTGAAATAACGTAGGTTAGTAATGCGTTGAATAAATTTTACTAAAGATTACAAATTTTTATTAATAGAATCAATTAAACTTTGACTAACGTTGCTAAATTTGACTTTTATGTGAAATAATTAAATAAATATTGCCTTTTTTTGTTTTTAAGTAAGAAGAAATTAATGAGGTTTATTAATTCAATATTTTTCTTGGAAAGTTAATATTAAGATAATTCACTCAAATTATGAATTCGAATCGTCATTAATCATCTAATATAATATTTATTAACAGATTCAATTGAACTTTGACTAATGTTGCTGAATTTGACTTTTAAGTTCAATAAGTAAATGAATATTGCCTTTGTTGTTTTAATGTTAGAAGAATTTAATGAGGTTTATTAATTAAATATTTTTCATGAAAAGTAAATTTTAAGATAATTTACTCAAATAATGAATTCGAATCGTCATTAATCATTTGATATAATATTTATTAATAGAATCAATTGAACTTTGACTAAAGCTGCTGAATTTGACTTTTAAGTGCAATAATTAAATGAATATTCCCTTTTTTGTTTTTAAGTAAGAAGAAATTATTGAGGTTTATCAATTGAATAATTACCTGGAAAGTTAATTTTAAGATAATGCACTGAAATTATGAAATTAAATCGTCATTAATCATTTGATATAATATTTATTGATTAACACAACACATAGTATATAAACTTTTTCTGTGAACTGGTATTAGTTGACTTTTTTTTAATACATGTGGCTCTGCTAGCTATTGATCATAATGATGTATATGACTCAAATTTTACGTGAATGAGTTTTAAGTCCTAAGCCTTGATATAAAAAAAACAATTGCACTAGGATAATAGTCAATGAAAAATATTAGGTGAATTCGATAGTGGGAATAACAAAACTATATATATCCTGTTGAAAGGTTAATATTGTACCACAAGGTAAATATTGATATCAAGACAGACATGAGCTCAATCCTAATCCTTGTTAGAGGAAAACGATTGCAGTAGGTTGACTACTAACGTAAAATCCGCTAATTTGGTAATGGAGATAACATAAAAAACTTTGACAAAATGTACGAGAAAATATATAAAGGATTCAATACGTACTATGTCAATACACCAAAAATGATCTTTAGCTGCAATTAAATAACCGCAATAGCTTAATTGTAACTTAGCGTCAATTGACACTCTTTGTAAATGTCCCTAAAGCATTTAACGACATTGGCTATAATGAAAAATAACTAATACTGGTAAATATATTAGCATTTTTTGTAAATGTGTACATTTTTTGTCGCTAAAAGCGCATTTTATTGTTGTGATAAAACTTTTAACATATCTACATAATATAAATTTGCATTGAAGTGGTATTTGTTGACACCTTTTAAGTACATGTTGTTCTATCATTGATGATGTTGAACATCATTCAAACATTATGTGCATGAGATATTAGTGCTAAGCCACGATAGAGGAGATGTTGGCAGTATGTTAGACTGTTAACATAAAACAGTTGAATTTGTGATGGAAATAACAAAACAAAATACTGAGAATCCTTCTAATTACAACATATATTCACTCATTAGTATTTTATTAATTCAAAACGTGATTTGAAGACTTATTTAAAATAATCTACAAAATCTTTTTTTTTGTGAGGGGTAACTTTAATAGAAAAAAGATGACTGTGGATCGTCTTAATCATTTGACATAATTTTTAGGGATTCAACACAACACATATAGTATCTATATTTTTTCAGTGAAATGGTGATAGTTAACACTTTTTTAATATATCGGGCTTTGCCACTAATGATGATGTGTATTACTTAAATTTTATGTGCATGAGCTTTTAGTCCTAAAGCTCGATAAACAAAAACCGTTGCAGTAGGCTAACAATCAATAAAAGACTGGTGAATTTGGTGATGGGAATAACAAACTAAAATATGTCATGATTTAAGGTTTATATTGTACCATAACTTAATTACTGATGCTACTCTAAAATTATGTATGTGTAAGTATTAAGCCCTAATCTCCAGTAGAGGAAAACAATGAATTTGGTGATGGAAATAACATGACATAATATGAAAATATAGGATTAAGTATATAAAGGGATTTAATATGTTATATGCATATCAATAAAAACTTTCACCTATATACATAATACAATTGAAGTATGGGGACTATTAACGTAAAAGTGGTGAATTTAGTGGTGGAAATGACAAAACGAAATATGAAAATTCTTTTAACTACGACATATATTTACTAAATAGTATTTCATTAATTCATAACGTGACTTTAGTCATTATTCAAAAAACATTCTACAAAACCAATTATTATTATTTTGGCGGGGTAGAATTGTTTATTTTAGAAAAAAAAGTTAAATTTAGATTGTTATTAATCATTTGATAATATTTTTAAATATATATGCATATACGTTAACCAAGAAATTCTTTGGAGGTTATAGATACAGACAATGTGAAAGATAATTTGAATTTTAGCAAGCCATATTTGAACTATGACAAATATCTATAATAGTGACATTAGATATTAGCAACTGAGCTTTGAATAAATTTTATACATATTTTATATACTAATGTCAATGAATGTTGACTAAAACTGCTGAATTTGTCTTTTAGGTGCTATAATTAAATGAATATTGCATCTGTTGTTTTTATAAAAGAAGAAATTAAAGAGGTTTGTTAGGAGTATATTTTCCTCTTATGGGTCAAAGAAATTATCATAATGACACGATGGTTAAACTCACAATAAACTTAACAAAGAAAATAGTTCTCTTACAAACTTTCAACAAAGTATGTCCGTATAGTTATATATGGGGATCATTTCCTGTTTGCTTTGGCTCTTATAATCTACATACACACATCAAAAATGATATATGTATTTTTTAGTGATAATTAACACTCTTTGTATATGTCTCTAAAGTCTTTAGCGACATTGGTTCAAATGGAGCTTAACTAATTACGGTAAAAACTTTAGCACTCTTTATAAATGTGCATATGTTTTGTCGCTAAAAGCTGATTTTACTAACATGATAACTCGTTTCACATATCTACATTATACTTTTTCAATGGAGTTGTATTGATCACTGAGGCGGAGCCAGATTTTTTTATAAGGGGTTCAAAATCTTGAGAAATACACACATGAACTAGCCGAAGGGGGTTCGGCATCTACTCTATGTACCTAAAAAATTATTTTAACCATATGAAACAATATAATTTTTCGCCTTAAGGGGTTCGGATGAAGCCCTAAATATATGATTACTCCGCCATTAGTCAATCAGTTGACACCTTTTGAATACATGTCCTGTCATTAATGATGATGAATATGTTGGGTTTTAAAAAGGTGTGAATGGAAAATGAAGAGTTGCAACTTTTATGAAGAGTTGTGACTTTTATGAAAAGTTGCGACTTTTATGAAAAGTTGCGACTTTTATGAATAGTTGTGACTTTTATGGAAAGTTGTGACTTTTATGAAAGGTGACGACCTTTCTGAAAGATTGTGACTTTTCCAAAGGTTTGTGACCTTTCTGGTAAGGCACAATAAGAATCTTTTTGCACTACCATTTTTTTCTATAAATTGAGGGATTTCCTCTCATTTTAATATAGAATTTATAGGCTTCTTCTTCAACTACTAAATCTATTATTGTAAGTGTACTTTACTGCCGTTGAGTGGTCCGCTGACACCGGAGTTTTAGGTATCTATACTCTGCTGATTGAGATTATTTTACCCTGGGAAGTCATATTCCAAATCAAACCTCGGATACTAGAGGGAAATAATTTTATTAAGGGGACACTGTGAGTTCAGTAGACTTGATCTTTTTCCTATTAAAAGTTTTCCAGATTCTAATACATGTTTTACAAATATTAGATTTGTAAATTAATTTCAGTTCTTCTATTCTTTTGTTCTTCACTTTGTGCGATGTTTGTTGGAATTAGTAAGATTTTTTAGACACATATTAACAAATATTCTTTTTTAAGAAAAATATTTCGTATATTTTTTTAAATCTGTTTCTGATTCTAATTTCGCTAGTATTTTTAATTTTCTAGTTGTGAAAATATTCTTAAACTTTGTTGTCTTACAAAGATGTTTTCTAAATTTTGTTCTAAGTATGTTTGGAATACAAGATGAACAACAATCTTAAGAAAATTATTATAATGTTAGTATTTTTTGTATTCCACTGATTGAGAGAATCTGATCTTGGAAGTAGAGGATAAATACAATACTTCTCCATTATTTGTTGCTTTGTCTAGTAAGGCCGAAATGAGAATGTAACAGAAAATTTTTATGGTATTCTGTTTAAAGATTATCAGGTAACCTTCTTATTAAATTATCTAAGGAGGAAAATAGTTTCTAAGAGTTATCATCTTTGATTTTTTTTATTATGTGTATCTTTGGAAAAAGATCTACAAACCACATGTTGTGGAATGAATTTTACTTCGCAAATTTTTCTGCTTTCAAAATTTTTTAGTTTGTAAAAATGAGAAATGCATATTTTTGTTTCATAAAATAGCATGTCAAAATCTTATCGTTGGAAGACTATTTGATAAGAAAAACATTTCTATGTAATAAATAATATGTGTTGTTTTATTTGGAGGAAAAAAAACTTTTGTAGTTCTGTACTCCAGGAGAAATGTTAATGTGTCTGATTTTTGTAGATTAAAAACTTTTGTGATTTTATACTCTGTATAAATTGGACTATGCAATAGGTTTCAAGAATATGAAAACTTCACATAATAAGTCAGTGTTGTACTTTGGATTTTCTATAAACTTCAATATAATATAGAAATAATTTGTTCATTTTTTTTGTCCTTATTGTTAGTATTTAAAATACTAAGCGGTATGTCTATTTATGATAGAAGAAAAATATTAGTGACTTAGAATTTGTGATTTTTTGTCTCTACGCAGTGAACTTTGACATTGTGTAAACATTATCAAAGAGAATTGCAGCACTATAATTTTTTCGTAGAATAATGTTTCCAACATTAAAATATGTGGAAAAACTATTTTCAAATACTTGAAAAATATTTTTGATGTCACATTTGAAATGTGGGGGTTATTTGGTTATGATTAGACTTGGTGTCTAATTTAACTTTGGAGCAAAAGATATGAAATTCAATGATACTTTTGTATTATATTATACCCAAAAAATTCTTGGAGTATATTGGTATTGCGGTTGTTGAGTTTCTCTATTACTAGTAAATAGTGTGACTAGTATGAAACATCCAAATTATATATATACTTGTTCAAAATAATTGTGTTCTTTAATGGAAAAAAAATCACTTCAAATGTTGTGATTTTTCATGAAAAGATATGTCTATTATAATAAAAGTATTTGCATAGACATGAATATTGGTGAATAGTCATTTGTTATGTTTTTGTAAAAATTACATATGGTCTATATTGTCTTTATTGAACCCGATGAAACTTTGTTCATCGGTACTTCTATAACAATCACATTGAAAGTTATGGAAATGTCTTTCTGAAAATGACATTTGACAATCTAAACAACATTTGTATCACACAAAATTGTAAGAAATAGGAACAAAATATTAGTGAGGAAAAAGCTACCTCGCGAAGAGCTTTTCAAACATAATGTTTTTATTTGTTCTTACTTGCTTGAGTCAATGTTTGTGACATGAACACTTGGGGCATGTAAATTACAAGACCTTGTAAAAAAATGATCAACTTAGAAGTTTTGCCTAAATTTTAGTGCAATAAATAAAAATGTCAAGTTTTTGTGGAATCTAAGTAAGTTGAGAATTCTTATAAATTTGTTGAAAGGAATTCTAATCCATTAGAATTGATTTACACTAACATTTGTGATATAAAGTTAACACCATCTCATGGTGGGAAAAAGTATTTGTTACTTTTATTAAGAATTGCATTATAAATGACTATGTCTATTTGCTGAATGGTAAGGATGAAGCTATAGAAATGTCTAGACAATGTAATATCGAAGTTGAAAATCAGTGTGGAAAAAATATAAGAAGTGATAAGAATGGAGAGTATAAATCGCATTATGCAGAAATATGTTTGAAAAATGGAATATCCATCAAACTACCTGCATATTCACCTCAATCTAATGAAAAACCGAATGTTGAAAGAAATTATGGATGCATTATTTATAAGTTCGGGTTTACACAAAACTTGTGTGGAGGAATATCCTTACTGCAAAAGGGAACAACAAAATTTTTTGTCTTTTTAGAAAGAAAGTGATTTTGTTTGATCAGAATACAATCTTTTCCATATGAGAAATGGTAAGGGAGGAAATGCAACTTAAAATATTTCGAAGTGTAGGGGTATCTAGTCAAAGTCCAAGTTCGTATTCCTAAAATAATTAAAATAGGACTTATGACTGTAGACTGTAAAATTAGACTTGAGTAGTCTAGAGAAGGGTCTAAAAGGCCTAGGAAATGAAAAAAGATAATGTACTTAATAAAGAGATTCAGAGGCTTAGTAAATGTTAAAGCACATTTACTTTCTTCGAATATGATTTTGTAACATTTCTGTGTCTTTTGTAGACTCATTCTTTGGAAAGATGGTGTCAATAAATAATATTGGAAGTTAATTAGTCTTCTTCAAGAAAATAAACATTTTGGGTTCAAAGTGAATCATTATAAAGAAAATAACAGTTGATGGAACTGTTGAAAAATATAAAGCAAGACTTTGTGTCAAAGACTTTAGACAAAACAAAAAACCAAGATTTTGATCTTGTCGATATATTTACTCGTTAGTAATTAGAATTACATCCACTCGGATGCAAAAATTATTAGTGTGGTATATGACCTCCAAATTCATCAAATGAATGTGAAAAGAACTTTCTTAAATGTAGAATTGGAGGAAGAAATTTACATGGAACAACCCGAGAGTTTTGTGATTCCTGGTAAATTAAAGAAAGTGTGTAAACTTGTTAAAGTCACATTATGGAAGCATCCAAACAATAACATAATTTGATCAAATCATGTAGGCAAATGGATTGAAGTATGATGGAAGTGATAAATGTTTTCACATTAAAATCATAAGGTCATTGTTTGTTTGTATATTGGTGATATGTTGATCATCAATAGAGACATTAATGACATAAATGCTACTAAACGTATGCTGTAAAGCAAGTGGAATGAAAATTATTGGAGTTGCTAATGCGATCTTAGATATAAGAATTTGTAGAACTCCATAATGTTTAGTATTTTCACGATCTCATTGCATTGAAAAGGTACTTAACTAGTTCAAATATTTGGATGTCAATATTGTCAAGTCTCCAATCAATGTGAGCTTTGCATTTCAAAAGAGTGAAAACAAAAGTGACTCACAATTGAATAGTGCTAGAGTTTTGGGGAGCATGATGTATATATCATATAGTGTGTGCCATCAGATATAACATTTGCTATTTTAAACTGAGTCGGTTCACAAGTGATCCCAAATAAATTCATTAGATGACAATAAATAGAGTTTTGGAGTATTTAAAATAATACTTAAAACTATGTCTTGGATTATAACAATATCCAACAATATTGAAAGATATAGTGATGCAAATTGACTCATCGGACGAATGAAGTAAAATTCATGAATGGATATGTATTTAGTATTGGTAGAGGAGCAGTCTCTTAGAAATATTTCAAAAGAGACATGTATCGCTAGCTCTACAATGATCTTTGAGCTAGGTGCTGTAGATAATGTCGGCGAATAAGTTGAAAGACTCCGGAATTTCTTGATAGATATTCTTGTTTGGCCCAAACCATTTTCATTAGTATGCATACACTTTCACAGTAATATGCAATAGGTAGGGCATGGAGCATGACGTATAACAGAAAGTCTCATCATATACGACATAGATATGATAACGTTTGAAAACTAATCTCTAGTGGAATTATTGGAATTGACTATGTAACGTCAAAAGATAATGTGTCGGATCCACTTACAAAAAGGCCTAACTAGAGAGGAAGTTAAAAGATCATCTAAGGGAATAAATTTACGGCTTAGAACAAGCCATCATGGCGGTAACTCTATCTAGATGACTGGAGATCCCAAGATCTAGTTTCAAGGAGAAAAACAAAGTTATGAATGATGGTTCGTCATTGTCAACAAACTCAATCCATTCTCATGATGAAGACAATGCTCAGGGAAAATGATACAACATTAAGGCTTGTTAATGAGTTAATAAAGCTTAATGGTTTTAATGATTTGCTAAGTTTGATAGAGTTGACCAATAAGTGTATCTACGCGATAACACGGTTAGGAATCACCTATGTGAGTGTGAAGTGTAAGATGTTTCAAGAAAAATGATTGTCAAAAACCCATAGCTCTATACACTCAAGAAACCAGGAGGTGTTCATGGCTAAAACAAACACAATCGTAAGAATCATAAATGGTAAAGAGTTAATTGTGTGACATATGGTTGTCTAGGTATACACCAAAGTTCGACGGTTCAAAGATATCGCATCTACCGATTGATAGAGTATATCCGACATATGTTCACTACGGAAAGTCCAAGGGAAAATCTACTTATCCAGATGCAATTAATTATTGCTTGTAAAGTACACATACTTGTCCGTTTCTTTGTCTTCGAGTCATTCCCCATTCATGCGGGGGATTATTTGGTTTTAAATAGGTGTGAATAGAAAATGAAGAGTTGCCACTTTTATGAAAAGTTGTGACTTTTATGAAATAACGTGACTTTTATGAAAAGCTTGCGAAATCTATTAAAAATTGTGACTTTAATGGAAAATTGTGACTTTTATGAAAGGTGACGACCTTTCTGAAAGATTGTAACTTTTCTAAATATTTGTGACTTTTCCGGTAAGGCACAATGAGAATCTTTTTGTACTACCATTTGTTTTCTATAAATTGAGGAATTTCCTCTCATTTTAATATAGAATTCATAGGCTTCTTCTTCAACAACTAAATCTAGTATTCTAAGTGTACGTTATTGCCGTTGAGTGATTCGGTGACACCAGAGTTTTTGGTATCTACACTCTGGTGATTGAGATCATTTTACCCTGGGAGATCATATTCCAAATCAAACCGCGGATACTAGAGGGGAACAATTTCCTTAAGGGGACAATGTGAGTTCAGTGGACTTGATCTTTTTCCTATTAAAAATTTTCCAGATTCTGATACGTGTTTTACAAATATTAGATTTGTGAAATAATTTCAGTTATTCTATTCTTTTTTTCTTTACTGGTTCATCAAACATGGTAACTTCGTGTTTCTGCAAAGTTTGTTGGAATCAGTAAGATTCTTTAGACACATATTAACAACTATTTTTTTTTTTAGAAATATATTTCGTATATTTTTTTGAAATCTATTTCTGATTCTAGTTTGGCTACTTGTATTAAATTTTCTAGTTGTGAAAATGTTCTTAAACTTTGTTGTCTCACAAAGATGTTCAATGTTTTGTTCTAAGTATGTTTGAAATACAAGATGAACAACAAAATATTATTTAAACTTTATGTGCATGAGTTTTTAGTGCTAAGACATGATAGAGGAATATGATTGTAGCAGGCTTGCTGTTCATGTAAAACTGGTAAATTTGTGATCGAAATAACAAAATAAAATACTAGAAATCCTTCTAATTACAATATATATTTTCACTCAATAGTATTTTATTAACTCATAACGTGATTTTAGATTTTATTAATTCATAACTTGATTTTAGGACTTATTTAAAACATTCTACAAAAATCTTTTTCTTTTATAAGGGGGTAAATTTTATAGAAATAATATGAATGTGGATCGTCTTAAATATTTGATATATATATTTAGGGATTCAACACAACACATAATATCTATATTTTTCATTTAATTGGTGATAGTTGACGCTTTTTTAATATATCTGACTTCGTCGCTAATGATGATGTGTGTTATTTAAATTTGATGCATAATACGTAAATGTGCCGCTTAACTTGGCTTCAAATCACATTTATACCCTACAATTTTTGATATGCACAAATAGACACTTAAACTTGTATAAAATTGAACAAATATACACACATGTCATTTTTTGTCCTACGTGGTGTCCTACATGTATTGTGTCATGTAGGACTCATTTGTTTATTTATTTAAAAGTTGGATAGTTAAAGTGTCTGTATGTGCATTATAAAAGTTGGAGGTCAAAGATAAAATTTGATCAAGTTTAGGGTTCAATAAATGTATTATGCCTTAATTTTACGTGCTTGATCTTTTAGTCCTAATGCTCGATAAAGGAAAATAATTCCAGTAGACTAACAATAAATAAAAGACTAGTGAAGTCCGTGACGGGAATAAAAAAATATCACATGTTTTAAGGTTTATATATACCATAAGGTATGTATTCATATTACTTGAACTTTACATGTGCATAAACATTAAGCTCGAATCCCTAGTAGATGAAAACGGTGAATCTGGTGATGGAGATAACAAAACATAATATGAAAATATAGGAGTAAGTACATAAAGGAATTCAATACATAATATGTATATCAATATAAAAAAATCATCTATCTACATAATATGACTGTAGTTGACTGACTATTGACGTAAAACTGGTGAATTTAATGCTGGATATAACCAAAAAAAATATGAAAAATCTTCTCACTATGACATAAATTCACTCAATAGTATTTCATTAATTCAAACGTGACTTCAGACATTATTTAAAAACATTCTACGAAATAAATTATTAGTATTTTTGGCGGGGTGAGATCGTTTATATTTAGAAAAATATTAAATTTAGATCATCATTAATCATTTGATAATATTTTTAAATATACATGCATATGCATTTATCCAAGAAATTCTTCGGAGGTTATATACAGACAGTGTGAAAGATAATTTGGATTTTAGGAAGCCATATTTGAACTATGGATTCAAATATCTAAACTGGTGACATAAAATATTGGTATCTGAGATTTGGATAATTTTATACAAATTTTGTATATTTATTAATATTGTCATTGAATTTTGACTAAAACATTTGAATATAGTTCGTGGGTTTTCGGTGAGTTGGAATTCCGACATTATTTTGTCCAAATTTTTTGTAAACGTTTTTATGACATTATCAATGGAGCCAAGTGGTCGTGATTTCCAAAACGACCTATTTTAAAAGTTAAACAAGCCCCAGAGCACGTAAAAACATCATTTTACCAATTTCCATGTGCTAGTTCACCATTTTTTTGGTCATCATGATTTCCGCCGTCATTTTTGCCTCAATTTTTTGTGGACGTCCATTAAATTGTTATAAATGGAGACAATTGGCCCTGATGTCCAAAACGACCCATTTTCAAGGTTAAAGAGCCTTGTAGTAGGTAAATCCCCCATTTTGCCAATTTTCGTGTACTATAGTGCATGGATTTTTGGTGATTCGCAATTCAAACGTCACTTTTTCTCAAAATTTTTGTGGACGTCCATTAACACGTTATCTATGGAGCTAGTTGGACTTGACGGCCAAAGCGATCCATTTTCAAGGTCATACGAGCCCTAGAGCATGTAACCCTCCCCCCCACACACACATTTTGTCGATTTTTGTGTGCTATAGTCCATTGATTTTTGGTGATATGAAACTCTGTAGTCATCCAAATTTTTTGAGAGTCGCTGTTAAGACGTTAGGTATGAAGCCATTTGGCCCTAAGGGCAAAACGACTTGTTTTCAAGGTCAAACGAGCCCCAAAGCAGGTAAACCCCCAATTTTAACAATTTTCGTGTGCTATAGTTCACCATCTTTTGTGGTGATCCGCCGTAATTTTTGCCAAAAATTTTCATAGACGTTCAAACCATATTTGATTTTTTTTCTTCACGAATAGGGCATCCTTAATTAGTTCAAACAAAATACATCGCTATACTAAGTTCAAGTTACAATGCTTGAAAATTTGTCTACAATATTAAATAGGAAATCCATATTTAGTTCACATAAATTATATAACTATAATGCCAAATATTTTGGTTACAACGGTTACCTACGGGACTTTTCCAAGTGTCTTCCACCACAAAATCCTCTTGTTCACAACATTAGCCTAGCAACTACTCTACCAACATGCTCAAAATTGGTCCAAGTTAGCAAAGACGGAATCGAATAACATGATACTTCTACATAATTATAAATGGTTCAATTTTAGACATGCCTCTAGACTTTCGAGCTAAGCTAAAACGTTGATGGTTCAACCAACAGGCATAAAACCAGGCTTGGAGTTAATGGTTATTTTGACACTTTCGCTCCAGTTGTTAGGATCGACACAATCATATTGCTTCTTAATTATTTCTACTTATGCACAACGTGGCCGCAAAATGCATCAGATATATGTCAAATAAGCATTTCATTATGGAAATTTTGTAAAACAAATATTGTTGTCAATTGGATCGGGTGCTGGCAAGACAATAGTGGTTGATATAGCTACTCAAGAGAAGTTTAGACCATAGTATAGCTAGATTTAAAGTCGAACTTGATTTATTAGCAAATTTGACACAACAAATGAGAATTCAATAATTTTCTCTTCTTAGTGATTAACTTTTATTCTTAAGAATATTATCAGAGAGTGTAAACAGTAAACTGAAATCGTACCATATTGTGTGTAGCATCTCCTATGTGAAGCAACATAACTCTTGAGCTCGTCAACTTAACACCTTTTGAATAAATGTTGTTCTGTCATTGATGATGATGAATATTATTTAAACTTTATGTGCATAAGATTTTAGTGATAAGCCACAATAGAGGAAGATGATTGCAGTATGCTGCTTACTAATGTAAAACTGATGAATTTTGTGATGGAAATAACAAAACAAAATACTGAGAATCCTTCTAATTACAATATATATATATATATATATATATATATATATATTTACTCAATTGCATTTATTAATTCATAACATGACATCATGACTTAATTAACATACGCTGCAAAAATCGTTTTTCTTTTTTGTGAGGGGATAATTTTAAAAGAAAAATATGAATGTGGATTGTCTTAATCATTTGATATAATATTTAGGGATTCAACACAACACATAGTATCTGCATTTTTCAGTGCATTGGTGATAGTTGACTATATTGGGCTTTGCCACTAATGATGATGTGTATTACCAAAATTTTCATGCATGAGCCCTAATCCCCAGTAGAGGAAAACAGTGAGTTTGGTGACGGAGATAACAAAACATAATATGAAAATATTGGATTAAGTATATAAAGGGATTTAATACGTAATGGGCATATCAATTAAAAAAAATTCACCTATCTACATAATATGATTGCAGTAAGCTGACTATTAACGTAAAATTGGGATGGAAATAACCAAAAAAAAAATGAAAAATAACATTATACCAAGACTGAAACATTAACTACTACTACTGTGTCTCAATTTCAAACAAGTTGGAATCGACAATACCATGTTTCTCTATTTGAATTGATCCTGCAAATAGCTCCATAACCGTCTTACAAATATCCTCTAAAACAAAGATATGCTCAACAGTTATTTTTTTTTCTCCTACTCCGATTTCAGAGTAACTTGATAGTCTGAGAACAAAAAACATGCTAGTGATTATATCTGTAATCATGACTTTGCATTCGCAATAGCCACAAACTCTTCATAGAGCTAAATGAGGACTATGCAAGATTGTTAATATGCAAAACAGTTAGAAACCTTGAAAGTAAACAAGTGAACTGAAACATGATTCAAGTGAACGAGCTAGTAGTACTGTCTGAGTACTAGGCAATAAAGAAGAATATAATATATAACTTCATGAACTAAACAAAAACCCTATAATATATATTGAGTTAATTTTTTGTATAGTTTCTCAAATACTATCTTTCTCCAATATATGAATTACTTTTCTTTTTAGCCAGCCCAAAAATGAATAAACAATTTTATATTGAGTAAGAATTTAATTTCAAAGTGTTCCTTTTAATACTTAATGAAATGAGCTATAGCAACAGAAATATCTTTCATTTATTTTGGAAAATATTATTCAAAATTTTTTTTCTTAAACTCTGAAATAAGTCAAACAAACTCATATGAAATAGGAAAAAGGCAGTAGTAATATTTTCTATCAACTTTGGTTTTTGTTAAATTAAGTTCACTCAAGTAATGATAATATTCTTCAAGCAAAAATTTTCTTTTATTTATACTAGGTAATTTAAATCCCTCGATGCTTTTGAAAAATTGTTCCGATAATCGAATGTTATAATAAAAATGAAATTAATTTTAGTATGTTTTAAGAACACTTTTACATAAATTAAATGATTTGACATTATCACATATTTCAAGAATTCTAAATATATAATGAATGATTAAAATTATCTTGATATCTAATAAATTTTTTTAATCTTTGACATAATTTCTCATAATATATGTTTGATGATATATAATTGTATTGTTAAAACTGAGTGATGTTTTTATGTAGTGATTAAACACAGTTATTCTATTTTTTTGTACATGAAAAATATATAATCTGATAATTTTATGGTTTGAATAACTTCTATTGAAAAAAATTATGTAAAAATTTTCGATAATCAATATTAGTCATAAATAAGAAATAGCGTTAAAAATGTACACCACAAGATCTTGAATAAATTTTTTTCTTACAATCTACTTGTCTAAGGTCAAACGTTCACCACTTTCATTATTATTTATTTGTTACTCTAACAAAATTTATAGAAGGAGATAAGTAAATTTGAAACAACATCAAAATAATGTTGTTTACCCTTTTAGAAATTCATTCTTCATTAAACTGGTGCTCTGAAGACCCTTCTAGATACTTCATCAATGCAACTTTATGACTTTTTCATAAATATGTATGTAAAATTGTTGCATTATGAAAGTACGCGTAGATCAAAATGTTGGATTCTAAAATCATGTTAAATAATATTCCTTGACTTTAAAAATATTAAAAATGAGTCTAACCTAGATAACTCAAATGTTCAACAATGACCTGACACAGTCATAAGGACAACAAATCTATATTAATAGACATATTTTTTGTATCTTAACATATTACTCTAATTTAGAGTATATTTTGTTTCATATTCTTCTAATTAATCTTGCCAAAAAAAGTCACAAATATTAAAATTCACAGAAGTTAGAGAATTGTCACAATTTCTTTTTTTGATGCCCAAGATAAAATAATGACTTTACTTATCAATGTTACTTAGGTCGTTTAGATTGTAAGGAGGTTTAGTTCAAATTAGTTATTACTCTATATACATTGTAAGACCCTTAACTTGATGTCAACTGGAAACTATAACCTTTAACTTTGTATGTGCACAAGTAGACACTTAAACTTGTACAAAATTGAATAAATACACATCCGTCCTTCATGGCACCCTACATGAAATTTTAGTGTCCTATGTGGTGTCCTACATGTATTATGTCATGTACGACACGTGTCTACATATTCAATTTTGTACAAATTTAAGTATCCACTTGTCCATACTCAAAGTTGGAGGGCATAATTCTTTGTTGAATCCAAGCTAAGATTCATGATTATGTATTATGCCTTTATTTTGCTTATTAACTATTTCTTAATATTTCACTATTTTGGACGAAGCAAAGATCATATTACTTATAATGACTCCAGAGAAAGTTTGTATTGTTTTCATTTTTATTGTAGAATAAATTAATTTATTTTTATTCTCAACTTCCCTTATGGTGTAGATATATGTTTTTGAATATATTTTTTCAAAATTGTTAAACTTCTCCAGAACTAGAGAATTATCACATACTAGGTAATTTGTCTGCGCTTTGCACGATCATAAATAATATGTTAATTGAACTTGAAAATAGTTTTTTTTAATATACGTACATTAAAAATAATAAGAAAATAGGTTCTTAAAAAATATTAACAATATTTCAGCATGAATTTAATTATTTGTCATTATTACATAACTCAAGAACCTAAACTGAATGAATTAGTCACTAAAAAATAAATCATTGATTTTTTAATCAACATTAAAAGGAAAATAAAGAAGAAAATAAGTATATATACAAAGGCACTCCCTAATAAAAAGAAGCATTTAAATTCCATAGGTTATACAATTGTGATATGTCTTAGGAGAAAATTTAAAAATATTAACATATTTAAAAAAGAAATTACGCTTGAACATGAAAGCAATTATAACTTTTGAAGTTGCATAATGAATTTCTTTAATTGATAAGTGAGAAACATATATTTGTAATAATAGATAAGATTTAAGGTTATATATAGTACTTTTAAGTTATAGAATTTAATATAGAATATCAACCCATGAATTCTTGAAAGGGAGTACAATAATTATTTTCTGCATAACGAGTATACGTACAATATGTGTATACATTAAATCTAACCGGAGATAATAACTTTGCAGAAACATAAACAATATAGTTTAAAATATGTACTCAAAAACAACAATTAATATCATAAGCATAAAATTTTGAGTGTAAAAAACACACCAAAATATGTAAAGATAGAATGAAATAGAAAGAAAAAATTGACTCCACTTACTGCGCAATGTCCCCTTTAAGAAAACTATTCCCCTCCAATACAAGAGGTGTAAAGCTATATATCCTCTCGGGATGGACGATTTTATTCACCAACTTATTGATGTAAAAATAATGGTGTTAGTAAATTACTCAACAGGAACAAAGTACACAAATATTTAATTTTGCGCATGAAGAAGAAGAAGATCGGGATTTCCGTTGTTAAAAATGAGAGGAAATCCCACTATATCTATAGACAACTAGTCATGGACACATGAGCTGCACGTGTAAGCATTGTTAAGTTGTATCATGCTTATTGTTCCTCCAATCATTATGTGATACCAATCTCATTGTGTAAGAGTTTTAATTAGTAAAATGACATCTTTGAGTAGTTATTCCTATTACAACCCATAAAATAGGATAAGAGGAGATGTTACCGTAACAAGATATAAGTGCTTAATAATACTCAAGGCACTATTGAACTGCAAGTGGAATGAGTAAATACAGATAGTCAGAATATGAGGATGAAATAATGGTGAAAAAATAGCAATTCCCACATACTAATATACGCATTCAAACGACTTGTTAAAAGAAGTTAACCCAGCGTAGCCGCTTGACTACATCAAGAATTACTTATTATCACCAAAAAAATACTTCCAAGCAAAGAAATAAATAGTTCTCCGAAAACTTCCAACTTATGTACATTTTAATTTACGGATCATTTATGAAGCCACCAATTAATAACCTCACACACCTTCACGCCATCACCAGAAAGAACAAAGCCAATAACAAAAAGGAGTATATCTAAAGTCTAGATTATATGTAACTTGTATTTCAACTAATTCAAAATTCAGGTAGTTGAAACTATTTTTTGAATTAAATTTCGGCTAGTTAGCAGGAGTGTTCTATAGCATGAGAATAAGTACAAAAAGAGGGCTTGGACTTACCTCAACATACAACACAATGGATAAAACTTTTTTCCTTTCAAACGGAGGGTTAGGATATGATGACTTAAATCCCCGCACAAATAAGAAAGTAAATTAGCTAACAAAAAAATTCACCTTGTCGTATATGAGTCTAATGGATAGCATTTGACTTTTGTCCAATTGAGCTTGTAATTGGGTTGTCTTTTTCCTTCAATCATCTGGTAGAGAATTGAGTCGATTCCTAGAAAAAGTTGCTGAAATGCGTAAATCCAATCCCTTGAGGGCTCTGCCAATGCTCTGCCTCTAAGCTGCTGCCACACTCCAAGAAAGAAGAGAATGCCATAACAAATCATCTCTTAAGATACCTCCCATGTCCGATCTTCCAGATAGTGTGCAATAGCTCGCGCCTGTGTTCATTTTCAACGCTCCATTTATAGGAAATTACCAGCAAATGGATACACATTTGACAATTGGTTCTAGTTTGAGAAGATTTTCACAAAATGTGATCTAAGGTAATGTCAAGGCTGGCCTTATTCATAGCACTTTGGATATTCCAGAGAATGTGTTGAGTCATCATATGTTTGTTTAAGCTTCTCTTGCCACCATATTTGCAACTGCAACTTTCCTTCCATATTTCCCAACACACAAATATTGGGGCAGATTATAGAACCAAACCATGTACCGTGTTTTTAGGCTTTTGATTCCACCATTCATGCAATATGTGTCTGATTGCACATGTTCGACTTCTATTCCCATGGGCTTTCCCTAGTAATTCCATATATGTTGGGCTGCTGCTCAATGCATAACGTTACAGAAAAGCAAAATGAGTTTGCTTGGCTTTTGAACATGCAGAAACATACAACAATGCATGAATCCAACTTGTTAAAAATAATAAATAGATGAAAAAAAATAAGATACAGAAGGACTCATAGTAAATAGGGAATATAGAGTAGCTTTTGATAAATAAGGAGGAAAATTCTATTTTTACCTGCCAATGATAGATATATTAGATTAATATTAGAACATCTGGTCTTAGGACGCCAGTTAGTAGTTTAGTCGTATTAGGATTGTCTTACTAGTTCAGCAGTTATTATTTAATTAGATTACTTTAGTTCAGTTCGTTTAGGAGTCTTATCATTTTCGTTGTAACTCTATTTAATAACTTGCTGCCTTCATTAATAAATGAACATTCAGTCTTCATATGGTATCAGGTCTCTTCACGCTCTAAAGAGTACTATCCCGTATTCTTTTCTCCTCACGCACATCAGAAACAATGACCAACAACAATGGCAACAATCCCAGAGTTGTCAATGTTGATAACACGACAAGCACCAATGTTATCATTCAATTCAATCCCGCATCCCAATTACCCATCAAACTAAGTGGTGGTCAAAACTTCGCCACCTCGAAAGCCCAATTTTCCATGCTTATGTATGGCTACAACCACTTTGGCCATCTCGATGGAACCAGTCCGTCCCCTAGTCGCACGAATACCCTCGGCACGAATATCTCTCCCAATCCTGTCTTCTTAACTTGGTTCCATCAGGATCAACTCATCCGGAATGCTCGCATGGCTTCTGTCAAACCCACTATTTCTCCTACTTTTTCAGCCGCTGACTCAGCTAAATCAGCTTGGGATGCCTTGCATACCACTTATACGAACAAATCTCAAACTGAGTCTTCAGTCTGCGTGATCAGCTTGCCTGTGTCACTAAGTACTCTCGTTCCATTACTTAATATATTCATACTATTCGGTCCTTTTCGGATGAGTTAGCCACAGCTGGTGCTCCTATTTCCAATCCTGAACTCATTGTCAAAATACTTAGTGGTCTAGGTCCTGAATTTCGTGAAATATCTGTTGACATTCGTGCACGCGATAAACCTATCTCCTATGAGGAACCGTTTAAAAAGTTACTAGAATTTGAACTCTTCCTCCGCCACGAGGATGATAAGAAACTATCTAGTACCATCACTGCTGCAGTTGATACTCCCACTAAATTCAACTCCAATAATTGCAACAACCGTAGACAAAACAGCAACTCTCAACAATGGAGCCAGAACTTGCGTCCAAGCGCTCCACCACAAGGCCAATCCAATTCAAATCCAAACGGTATTATTCGCTGTCAACTATGTAACGAAATTGGCCACACCGCCAATGTTGCCGCTCGAGATCTCATAATCACTTTGAAGCAAAAGCCATCTATGCCGCTGGGCTTACAACGGAGACCAATCCCTGGATAGCTGACTCAGGATCCACCCATCACATCACAACAGAGCCGCACAACCTACAACCATACCGCGGTAACGAAGATGTCTCCATGGGTGATGGTAACAAAAATCCTATCTCTCACACTGGTTCTTCTAAATTAAATGCATCAAATAATGTTTCTAAGCTAACTCACACTTTGTTTGCCGCTTCCATCAAATACAAGCTTATCTCTATTTCTAAATCTTCTCAAAACAATCTTAAGTATATTGAATTTTTTCCTTTCAACTTTGTTGTGATGGATCTGAAAACATGGTAGCCACTGGTGCACGGTCGAACTAACAATGGACTATATGAGTGGCCTGTCTCACATCCCCAAGCTCACATTATCTTCACATCCAGCCCTCTCACTACTTGGCACTAACGTCTTGGTCATCCTCACTCTAGATTTCTTAGGTTTATTTTGAATAAAGTCTCGCTACCGTTTCATGAGAGAGACAAAATGTTTCATTGTAATTCATGTTTATCTAATAAATCTCATCGACATCCTTTTACTCAATTATCATTGTGCAGCTCTAAACCACTTCAAATTATTTTCAGTGACTTATGGGGGCCATCACCAGTCTTATCTCTTGATAAAAATTTGTATTATTGTATTTTTTTTGACCAATATACGAAGTACACTTGGCTTTACACACTAATAAAGAAAAGTGAAGTTAAAGATATCTTTCAGAAATTTCGTCGTATGATGGAAAAACATCTTGACACTAAAATTTTATCATTATATACTAATGGTGGAGGTGAGTATGAAAGCTTGACTCCTATCTTTCACTTCACGGCATTCAACACCTCTCTACCCCTCCCTATACGCCCCAACGAGTTGCACTTGCAGAACGACGACTTCACCATATTGTCGAAACTGCAAGAACACTCTTCATGAGGCGTCTCTCCCACCCCAATTCAGGTCTTTTGCATGCCATCACACTTTCTACCTCATCAATCGTCTTCCAACCTCTCACCTCGATAATAAATCCCCATTCCAAAGATTACTTAGAAAATCACCTATTTATAACTCCCTACGAATTTTTGGTTGTTTATGTTATATATGGCTAAAAACATACTCCAAAAATAAACTTGAATCAAAATCTAACCCATGTTTCTATCTTGGATTCTCACCATCCCATCACTGTCACTAGTGTTTTGACCCAATTTCTGTAAAGGTTTACTTATCTCGAGATGTGCAATTTGTTGAGGATGTTTTTCCATTTAAGACATTGTTCTCCAACGTTGCCAGTAAATCAACTCACCTGAATGGGCAACACCAACAATGCCAAGTTCATTGAACCCCACACCCAAACTTCCCATAGTTACAGATATGCCAACTCCATTAGAAATTGCAGCACACACTATTACAGATTTTCCATCACCATCTGCTTCCTCTCCATCCCAGTCCGGAGACAACTCAAACTCGCAGTCCTTATCCGATGATGCATCAGCGGCAGACGCAACAGATTCACCTCTCAAGGTAAATTTTTTTCTTCCTCATCTTCAATAATTCCTGCTTCCTAGAACACCTCTTCTATATCTACTGCCTAACGTTTGGCACTACCACGCCTCCCTAAAACCTCTCAAACGCCAATACCAACTAACACACAAAGCAGCTTGTCTCCTCTCCTTGTCTATCACCGTAGAAACACCAACCCACCAACACATATGGCTCCTCAACCAGCCTGTCCTACCAACGAGATAGAACTCCCACATTCTCCGCCTCAATGTTCGTCTCCTCTTACCTGTGCTGTCACTCGACCCCAAAATAATATCACAAAACCAAAAAAGATTTTGGATTACCTAGCCAAATTGAACTCCACTGTCATACCCACCACTGTCAAACAAGCACAAAAATATCTAGAGTGGCGTTATGCAATAAAACATGAATTTGATGCTTTAATTAAAAATCAGACTTGGGAACTTGTTCCTCCTGACCCGATCAAAAACATTGTATCTTGCAAGTGGCTTTTCAGGATCAGGAGAAATGTTGATGGGTCCATCGACAGATACAAAGCACGCCTAGTTGCAAAAGGCTTTACTCAGAGGCCAGGCGTTGACTTTCATGCCACATTCAGCCTAGTCGTCAAGCCCACAACAGTTCACATCGTCCTCTCTGTGGCAGTTCGTCACAACTGACACCTTCGCTAGCTAGATGTCAATAACGCCTTCCTCCAAGGCAACCTGGAAGAGGAAGTGTACAAGGCACAACCTCCGGGGTTTACTAGTGATGACAAACCAATGCATATATGTCGGCTACGTAAGGCAATCTATGGCTTGAAACAGGATCCTCGGGCGTGGTACAATGCCCTCACGGGTTATCTTTCATCCATAGGCTTTGTTAAGACAAAATCTTATGCCTCACTACTTGTCAGACATGGTGCAGGTGACACATTGTTCGTCCTCGTCTATGTCAATGATATTATTATCACTGGGAGCAATACTTTAACTGTCAATCAAGTTATCACTTCCCTTGCTTCTAAGTTCTCTATTAAAGATTTAGGTAATCTTCACTACTTTCGTGGTGTTGAAGTGATACGCAGCTCCAACGGTATAATCCTCACCCAAGCAAATTATGTGAATGAAATTTTGAATGATGAACTAATGACCGACTGCAAGAGTGTCAACACGCCCATGAGTGCATCTGAGTTACTTACCTTATCTGATGGAACTCACTTGGCTGATGCTACACGTTATCGCCGAGTCTTGGATAGGCTTCAATATCTATCCTACACTAGACTTGACATAGCCTATGCAGTCAACAAGATTTCTCAATTTATGCAAGCACCGTCAGACCTTCACTGGAAGGCTGTAAAACGTGTTCTTCGATACCTGCGGGGTACTATTCAAATCGGCCTATGCGTTACTCCCATTGATGAATTCAATTTACATGTGTACTCTGATGCAGATTGGGGTGGGGACATCATTGACAGAGTTTCTACATATGGTTACATCCTATTTCTTGGTAACAATCCGATTAGTTTGTCATCAAAAAAGCAAAATATTGTCTCACGATCCTCCACTGAGTCCGAATACAGGGAAGTGGCTAATGCACTTTCTGAAACTTTATGGGTCACCAATCTCCTAAATGAGTTGTGTTCCAGTACATCAGCTACCAACAATTTATTGTGACAATTTTGGAGCCACATTCTTGAGCAAGAATCCTGTCCTCCATAGTCGTGTTAAGCACGTTGTTGTGGACTTTCACTTTGTTCGCCACTATTTTGACATTAAAAGGGTTCGTGTTGTTCATGTCCATGGTGCCGATCAAATAGCAGACACCCTTACCAAGGCACTTTCTAAATCTACTTTTGAGTCTAATTTGTTCAAGTTAGGCTTAGTGACACATCGTCTAACTTGAGGGGGCATATTAGAATATCTGGTCGTAGAACGCCAGTTAGTAGTTTAGTCGTATTAGGATTGTCTTACTAGTTCAGCAGTTATTATTTAATTAGATTACTTTAGTTCAGTTCGTTTAGGAGTCTTATTACTTTCATTGTAACTCTATTTAATAACTTGTTTCCTTCATTAATAAATGAACATTCAGTCTTCATAATTGAGACACACAAAAAAGCAAATTAATGGAACAATGACATGATGTTGGAGATATTTGTATAGACCAAGGAAGTATCTAGGTTTTGGAATAGCTGCAATGGAGACTGACCGTTGGAAAAAGGGTCGTTACAATGACTGAGGAAGCTTGAACAACTATACATTTCTAGAGAATAAAATTAGGTCTGACAGCTAATTCAATTTATAAAAATTTAATATTTAACTAATATTTGTATTTGATAAATTAATATTTAATTCATATAGTAGGGGGGAAACGGTAAATCAACTTTAGGGTTAGGAGGTTCCTACTTATAATAATATATGATGCTAAATGGTAGTGTAAACAAATCTTTATTGTGCCTTATCACAAAGGTTACAATTATTTGGAAAATTTACAACCCTTCAGAAATTTCACAACCTTTCATAAAAGTCGCAACTTTTGATAAAAGTCACAAATTTTCATAAAACTCACAACTCTTCATTAAAGTCATAACTTTTCATCAATGTTGCCACTTTGACAAAATTTTCATAAAAGTCACATCTTTTCATCAAAGCGGAAGGCTAATTTTGGAAATAAATAAATTTAAAAGGAAATTCTTGCTTTTGGTGGCGCCACATATGTATGATATGACTCTCTTGATACTCAAGACTAAAGAATGATTTTATTTATTACCACTACTTATGTGACTTGGATTGTAAGGATGTTTGATTAAAAATAATTATTATTATGTAAAAATTATCCTTTAGTTTTACTAATTTACTCTTTCTTAATATTTCAATATTTTCATCGAAGAAAAAATTTCATATTTCAGCATTTATATATGTTACAAATGTATTATCAAGTTAACAAGATTTCTAACTTCAAAATATATTATTTTAAATTTTTTTGATTTTTTAAAAATAAAACTCACGATAATCTAAAAATATGTGAATATAAATGAATAAAATGACATCTCTACATGTTCATATGACATATAAAGAGATTATGTTGAATACACGTGCAAAACACATCAGATTAGATGACAAGAAACACATGCAACAAATATCGTTTATAAAGTATTATTGTTAAGATACTACTACTTACATGATTCAACCTCATCAAATTGAAATAAATATGTACATTATTTTATTTAATTAATAAAATTGTTCACTGAACATCATTATAGGTCTGTGTTAATAAGAGATATATTTGACGATCTACATTGAACATTCACAAAAGAATCTGTATTATTATTTTGTGCAAAGCTTATCATTCAAATCTTAGCTTAAATTTTTTGAATTGATAATCCCGTGCAAAGAACATGTCAAAAATCTAGGTATATAAAATAACGAGGGATAATAACAATATTGGTCCTTAAGATAGAGGGTTCATACAATGTATGAGATACAATTAGTAATAACTAAAAAGATTCATATATGGCAAGGGATTATTAATTTGAACACATGAGATCTTAGAACAAAACACAAACTGAGTAATTTTAATGACTTATTGCAAAATCTTGCCAGTGATAACTATCTTAAGGGTTTTAAAGGAAAAAAAGAACAATAACTATCATTAAGATAGTATAACAAATTTTTTTATTTGAAGTCCAATTTAAATAGTATAATTATTTAAGGAAACAAACTTTACGAATCAAGAAAATATATATTTTTTTAAAAATAAAGACCACAAAAAAAATTTTGAACCTTTGTAAAATTGTTGCAAAACATTTAAACAGAAAAAAATTGAAGATGGATATTTCGAATTTCAACCTAAGTTGCCACAATAAAACTTCAGTAATTTATCAAAATAATTTCAGTACTTCACATAATCTAAATAAGGGAGTGTTCACGAGTGCACAATCATAAACAATTTAATTATCCAAACAATCATATTGCAAATCGATAATATTGTTTTGTTGGAATGCTTCCATCAAGAGATTGTTGTTGCTCAAGCAGCATGGAAGGCTGTTGAAGCTGCGACATCTGGTGGATTGGCAATAGTGTGGTCTACTCTTGCTTTGCTTGCTGCTGTTGAATTAACTTCAGACTATGAAAATGTAGCTGCTGCATATGCCGATTGTGTAACTGCTGTCTTAATTGCTGGTTCTGCAACATTTGCTGGCTCTGCGACATTCTCTGCCAGACACTCAAATTTTTCTGTAGAGAACCGAGGTTTGCTTGTATGGTATTCGTTACACTTTGTGTTCTGAATGAGCTTATGTTACCATGTTGAAGATTGTTAAATCCAGTAGACAGCTGTTGCAAAAATCCAGTAGACAGCTGTTGCGGGGACTTCAAAGAATTACTCAGTCCCAAATCGAAATTGAAACCAGGCTTTACTGAATTTATCATGTATAGCTGAGTGTTGATATTTGTCTATACGCCAGACAAGGATTTATGTTGCAAGTTGGTGAAATTATTCCGTTGCATTAACTACTGCAGTGAGTTCATAGCTTGCTGATGTTCCATTAACTGCTGACTTCGAAGAAGTTGTTGCTGTATCAGCAGCCGGTTGCACAGAGGTTTTAATTGTTTGTTCGGCATCATTTGCTGCACGGGCTGTATAGGAAGTAAATGTGGCAGGACGCTTGAATTTTGCTGTACGGATTTGAGGTTTGCCTGTACGAGGTTCATTCCACTTTGTGTACTAAATGAGCTTATGTTATCATGATGAAGTCTCCCCTGCTGTAGAGAAGAAGAAGTCACGCGGCGTTCCCAATTGAACCTTAGAGAGAAACTTTTCTTCTCAACCGTGATAAAGTTGAATGTCCTGCTTTTTAAGCCACGAGAAATGCATAATGTGTTCCAGTGTTGTTCTGAACATCTTGAGCTTTTCAATGTTCTCCTTTTGAAGAGAGTTATGCTTAAAATCAGTAAAAAGAAATCAGTTCTGTCACAGTCCTGTTTCTTGTCCTTAGCAAACTTTAAAAATTTATGCTTCAAGTACCTCCAACGGCAACGAAAAGGGAGCAAACTTTAAAAATTTATGCTTCAAGTACCTCCAACGGCAACGAAAAAGGGAGTAAAGTTTAAGAAATGACATAAAGAGACACATAACATAGCTCTCAAGGTTTACACAATTCAACATAATATTCATTCAAGTGCTTTTTCAGATGATTATAGCCCTTGGCCGAAGAACTATGGGGGCCTAAATTCCATCCCCGAAAGCAAAAAAAAAAACACAGAGAAATTACATGTGAAAACACTCTTTTATGATATCCATGCATTACCACCTCCACTTTACAATCATTCACAATGCTTCAACACAAACAAATAATGCAGATGCTAGAAATGAAAAGATATTAGCCTCTTTATAACTATGCAAGAACTGTTTCTAAAGATGACAATCGACAGGAAAGGAACCAAATTAAAGAAGCAAAAATGATAATGTAGTGCCTTGAGCTCTCTGCATCAGTTCCCAGTTGGAGGAGTTTCTAATAACCAATAGAATACAATATGCAAATGATGGTGCGTCCTTTTGACGAAACTTGAAAGGGAGTGAACCAAAATTTGGAACTATGATGAAGCACTTAAGGGGGTGTTGATGACATACCTGCTGCACTTGATGATCAATTTTCTCGTATAAATCATTGAGGTCTGATAAATAAATCTCCTTCATATACTTGATTTGCATTACAAATTTTGATTACTCAATTCCGGAAATGTCAATAATGCATTACCATATGGTTAGGGATAATCAGATCAACTATATGATGCAATAGAGAACAAACTACAGAATCTTCACAAAAGAACCTTCAAGATGAAAAGGTTAAAATTGAAGTAGAAGAGGAAGACTAAAATTCTGGTAAAACAAGTAACTGATATTTGCTTCCTTTAGCTTCTTGGTACTTACATCAAGAATACAACTTCCATAATGTGATTGTAGACTATCCCAACCAGGAGAAATTAAAACATACTTTTGTAAAGTTAGTTGGAAGATATAACACAGTTTAATAGCAATCACTATTTTTTCACTTTACACCTTTATCTTCAATGCCGTAAAAAACAAGGGTAAACAATGAAATAATAAAGATGTAGTTGACAACTAAATCCTGAAATAAGACATACATAGTTAGATGAACTAATAATACAAGTTGGTTTCTTACATAACCACACATTTATAACCTCCTAACATCAATGTATTTCATACTCAGCTGAATTATTGGTCTTTCTTTTGCTACTAAATCCTAAAATAGTACAGAAATAGGTTGGATGAACAAATAATATAACTTGATTTCTTACATTACTACACGTTATTGTTGGGCTATTGACCATGGTCCAGCCAAAGGCCCATGGCCTAATCCTACTTGGAAAAGGATTGTAATTATTCTTTTTTTTGGTTTCCAATTCTATTAGGAAAAGGATTAGAATTGTAATCCTATTTGTAGTTGGTTTTGGCTTTGTAAGAAAAAGCACAACTCTATATATAGAGGATGGTTTTGAGAGATTAATTAATTGCTCATTGATATTGTCTTTGAAATACATTAGAACATAAGAGAGGTTTTTGAGAGAGCTTTCAACAAGAGAAAAGAAAGAAAGAAAAGAGTTCTTTTGCTATAGTATTTTTCCCCGACCAGCAATGTTCATATCGTGTTTTCCGATTAACTAACCGTTGGACTGTGTTGAAATTATGATTGAGTGTTCCTGACATCTTGGTGGTTGATTTGAATGGTGGAGATCAGATTCGATGGTCAGCAAGATCCTTTTTTAGGTCCCGAACAGAAGCTGGATTTGGGTGGTGTTTCTTTTTATTTATCTTTTGTTGGTGTAGCTATTGTTTGTTGTCTTTTGGAACTTGTTGTGTAGCCATTAGAAGAATATTTGTAACCCTCTTATTGGTATAATGAAGCAATTCGGATCTTGTCGATCCCGTGGTGTTTATCTTCGGTTTGAAGGGTTTTTCCACGTTAAACTTGGTGTTCTTTATTGTTAGATTTTCGGTTTCATCTTTTCGTCACAACAAGTGGTATCAGAGCTAAGGTTATCTATATGGAGGGGAATATGAGCAAGATGGTATGTCCAAATGGAAGAAACTACAACATATGGAAAAGAAAGATGAAAGATCTATTGTTCGTGAAGAAGATGCATCTTTCGATTTTTTCTGCTCATAAACCCGAGAATTTGACTTATGAAAATTGAGAATTTGAGCACCAACAACTATGTGGATATGTAAGACAATGGTTTGAAGATAATGTTCGCAACCATATTGTGAATGAGACACATGCTAGAACATTGTGGGACAAGTTGGAGACACTTTACGCTTCAAAAACTGACAATAACAAGTTGTTCTTGTTAAAGCAATTGATGACCTTTAAATACAAAGAGGGCAGTCCTATTCTTGATCATATAAATGGTTTTAGGGTATTCTTGATCAGCTATGGGGAATGGGTGTGAATTTTTATGATGAAATACAAGGACTTTGGCTTCTTAATACTCTACCAATTTTTTGGGAAACTCTTCGTGTTTTTTTAACAAATCATGCCACTGGTGGAAAGGTGACTATGGAATATGCAAAGAGTGGTGTGTTGAATGAAGAGGTTAGAAGGAAATCTCAAGACACATCTTCACTTTCAGATGTTCTATATACAGAAGATCGAGGGAGACATAAGACAAGAGATCCAAGGAGTAGAGGTAAAATCAAAAGCAAGTCAAAATTCAAGAATCCAAATATTATATGTTATCATTCTGGAAACAAAGGACATATTAAACGATCTTGTAAACAATTGAAGCAAGATCTTAAAGAAGGGAAGAAGGAAGAAAACAATGAAAATAATGTTGTTGCTGTTGTCAAAGATGGACTTCTCTTCGCTTGTGATAAAGACGTCATCAATTTTGTATCTCAAGATACAAGTTGGATAGTAGATTCTAGAGCCACATCACATGTCACACCAAGAAAAGTCTTCTTTTCATCTTATACTTCTGTTAACTCTAAGGTGTAAAAGATGGGTAATGTTGCTTGCTGATGTGAAACAAACAAAGGTAAAAAAATGTGTTTATTTCTAAACAGGAAAACAGAAAAGAGTTTCTTTTCACAGACATGCTCCTTTAAGAAAGTCTCAGCTATAGGAGCTGGTACACTCAAATTTGTGTGGTCCTTTCAAAGTGAAGTCAAAAGGTGGTACACTTTACTTTGCTACTTTCATTGATGATATTTCTTGCAAGATTTGGGTATATCCTTTAAAATCCAAAGATCAAGTTCTTGATGTTTTTAAACAGTATCAAGCCTTATCTGAGAGACAAACAGGGCAGAAGTTCAAAATGTATTCGCACTGATAATGGTGGTGAGTATATTGGTCCCTTTGATAACTACTACAAATCGCAAGGAATTCGTCATCAGAAGACTCCTCCAAAGACTCCTCAATTAAATGGTTTAGCAGAGAGGACGAACAAAACTTTAGTTGAGAGAGGTAGATGTGTGCTTTCAGAGGCTAAACTTCCAAATTCTTTTTGAACTGAAGCACTTAACATTGTTGCTTATGTTATCAATTTTTCTCCTGTTGTTGATTTGGATAGTGATGTTCCAAAGAGAGTTTGGTTTGATAAGGATGTTTCTTATGATCACTTCAAAGTGTTTGAGTGTAAAGCTTGTGTGCATGTTCCAAAAGATGAGAGGTCGAAATTGGATATTAAAACTAAGCAATGTATCTTCATTGGTTATGGTCAAGATGAGTTTGGATATCATTTTTATGATCTAATTGATATGAAAATCATTAGAAGTCGTGATGTTGTGTTCTTTGAAGATCAAACTATTGAAGATATTAACAAGACTGAGAAACTAGATTCTCATATTGATGAGAGCTTAGTTGATGTTGATCAAATTCTTCTTATTGATATATCTTTTTCAAATGATGGAACCCAAGGTAATGATCCAAATAATGATCAGAGTGTAGAACATATAAATTTTCCTACTTATGATGTTGTGGTTGATAATCAACCAACTCATGTTGAGATAACCACTTCCAATGATCCAGAAACCTCTTGTAGAGAAGATCTACTAGAGAAATGTGAAGCTCAACACGTTATTCTCCTAATGAGTATATCCTCTAGACTGACATGGAGAACCCGAATATTATGATAAAGTTATGAAGATACTCATAGAGATAGGTAGGTAGAATCCTTGGAAGACGACATGAAATCACTTCACGAGAATGGCACATATGAGCTAGTTACCGAAAGGTAAGAAAGCTTTAAAAAATAAATGGATATTTAGATTAAATCAAGATCAACATACATTTGTACCTAGATATAAGTCTAGGTTACACATCAAAGGTTTAGGTCAAAGAAAGGGGATTGACTTTGATGAAATTTTCTCTCCTGTTGTGAAAATGTCGTCTATTCGTATGGTTCTAGCCTTAGCCCAAATTCTAGATTTAGAGATTGAACAGATGGATGTCAAGATTGCCTTTTTTCATGGTGATTTAGAAGAGGAGATCTACATGGAGCAACCTAAAGGTTTAGTAGTTAATAGGAAAGAAAACCATATTTGCAAATTGAGTAAGATTTTGTATGGCTTGAAACATGCTCTAAGGAACTGGTATTTAAAAGTTTGAATCTGTCAATGAAAATCAGGGATACAAGAAAACTTCTTCAAATCATTGTGTATTCTTTCAAAAGTTCTGTGATGATGATTTTATTATCTTACTACTTTATGTTTCCCGATTAACGAACCGTTAGATCAGGCTGAAATTTGGACTGAGTGTTCCTGACATCTTAGTGGTTGATTTTAATGGTGGAGATCGGATTCAAGATCCTGTTTTTTCCACCCAAACCCAGCTTCTGTTAGGGACCTAAAACAGGATCTTGAATCCGATCTCCATGGTTAAAATCAACCACCAAGATGTTAGAAACACTCAGTCCAAATTTCAGCCTGATCTAACGGTTTGTTAATCGGGAAACATGATCTGAATGTTGCTAGTCGGAGAAAAAGACTACAGCAAACGAACCCTTTTCCTTCTCTATTTTTCTATTTGAAAGCTCTCTAAAAAAACCTCTCTTATGTTCTAATGTCTTTCAAGGACAATATCAATGACCAATTAATTATTCTCTGAAGACCATCCTCTATTTATAGAGTTGTGCTTTTCCTTACAAAGTTAAAACCAACTACAAAAGGGAATACAATACCAATCCTTTTCCTAATAGAATTGAAAACCAAATAAAGAGAACAATTCCAATCATTGTTCAAGTAGGATTAGGCCATGGGACTTTGGCTAGAACCTGGGCAATAGCACAACAAACTTCCTCTCCAGCCAAGAAGCCAAATAGACTTCAAGTGGATGATCTCTTGGCAGGCTGCATGCCTGCCGCACTTCTACAAAACTCATTCTTATCTACGATAACCACTTTCGTAAGCATATCAGAATAATTGTCATCAGTGTGTATCTTCTCAACCTCAAATAATTTCTCTTCTAGGTCCATTCTAATCCACTGATATATTCTACTAATATGTTTGGACTTCGAATGAAAGGTAGAGTGCTTGGTGAGATAAATAGCACTTTGATTATCACAAAATAAGACAAATCATGATTGTTCAAAATCAAGATATTTCATAAACTCCTTCATCCAAAGCTAT